>NC_141036.1:60165000-60275000 GCF_052040795.2 Danio rerio
TATATTAGAGCTGCACAATTAATTGTTAAAAGATGGCGATCTCGATTCGACCCCCTAGACGATCTTAATTCAGCACATCATTTAAATAATCATATGGCATTTTAGAGTTATGACTGCGACAAGCAATTGAAATGTTTTTTTCTTTCATAGCGAAGACACAGCTGTGCATGAAAATAAATGTTTACAGTGTCAGTATAACTACTCTAGCCTATATAATGTTGATTTTACTAGTGAATTAAATAGTCTAATAATGTTCTCAATGACAGATTGCAAAAGCATAAGCCTATATCTCAAACATAATTCAACATCAGAATTATTATAAGCAGAATAGAATTATTTATAGAAACCAGCAGATCAACACATAATATTAATATTGTTGCTTTACCATATGTTTGAGAAAAAAACAATAATAATTGCAGACACGTATTAAGCTTTATTTTACATCTACAGAATCATGAGAGAATCCTGATCTTTATTTTAAGCAAAAAAAAAAACAAAAAAACACAACGCGATTCTCATTTTAGCCAGAATCATGCAGCTCTCAATAAATAAAACAAAATAAATAATTAAATAATAATAAATAATACTTTTTTTTTTTAAAGAGGGACAATTAGATGGATAAACTGGGGAGAGAAAGGAGTGGCCTTAATCATAACTGTATTGCTCATTATTGAAGAATTAAAGGCATGACAGGAGACCATCTGTTTCAGATAAAAAGTCATAATTCACATGTTATTTGCTCCAATTCATACAGTTCCCACACCTAGCAGAGCTGGGATCTTCAGAAAATTTCTAAGCATCAAATACCTCTATCCACAAATGCTTATTTTAAATAAAAATACCACTGTTGTCCATTTACATTAGATTTCAGAGTAATCGCGTAAATCATGAATATAATATAGCGTGTGTTAGGAAGTAAGGAATGTTTATATATTAATATATTGCTGTAATATGGACTATTTAAATCAAGATACTTTTTTTAACCCAGCTTTTATTTTGTATATATTTGACCCAGTTTGTGTTGAAACCCCCAGCATTTTTTTGTTTTGTTTTTTGTTTTGAGTGTATCATAGAATTTGCACCAATATACCTTTGGGTATTAGACTGCTTATTAAAAACAAGGTGGATGCTTGGGGAAATTTTAAATGTATAGTATTTGTAAAAGTGAAATATAAACAGAAAAGAATTAAATGAAGGAATTAATGAATATCATTTGAATTTTGAGCATGCATGGATGTGTGCAGGTTGCATATAAATGGTTTGATGTAAACATTTCTTGTATGCTGATTGCTGCATAATTCTGTTATGTTATGCTTTTATATATTTACTTGTTTTGGTATTTCGTATTGATGCATAAATGTAAATTCTGCAATAATTAAATCTTGGTATTGTTATGCACGGAATTTAAATAAACCTTTTCTGATGCATTATAATAGACATCGGACACCTTTTGTACACTAAAAAAATGCTGTGTTGTTGTAACCCAAAACTGGGTCAAATATGGACAAACCCAGCGCATGTGTGTCGACATGAGTTGTGCTGCAGAAGGCATTTGAAGCATGTGAACAGAGTTGATCTGCATGAAGATAAACATGGTTGTTTATTTATGCAGGCCTGGAAGAAGTGAACATGCTTAGGAGCCGTGGTGGATACATGAGCATTACACCCAACATATAAACAAACATTAATCCAGCATATATAAATATATAGATTAAGCTTTCTTTTTGTTTCTTGATCTATATATCTATCTATCTATCTATCTATCTATCTATCTATCTATCTATCTATCTATCTATCTATCTATCTATCTATCTATCTATCTATCTATCTATCTATCTATCCATCCATCCATCCATCCATCCATACATTAATTTATTTATTTATTCACTTAAATTTTATTTTATTTATTCATTAATATTTAATTTTTAGTTTAAAATTATTTGGTGATTTATTTATCTTTTTCATTTATTCTTTTCAATAAAATTTTTTTTATTCAGTCATTCAAATTTAATTTATCCATCTATCCATCCATCCATCCATCCACCCATCCATCTATACATCTGTCTTTCCATCCATCCATCTATACATCTGTCTTTCCATCCATCCATCTATACATCTGTCTATCCATCCAGCCATCTATTTCAATTTTATTCACTTAGTAATTTAGTTACTTTTATTTATTTTAATTAATTAATTAAATTATTTTATTCATTTATTTATGTAAATTTTATTATTATTAAAATTTACTTTATTATTATTTATTTTATTATTTATATATTTTTTTCATTAATTAATTAATTTATTGTTAATTTATTTATTTCAATTTTATTTATTATTCAAATTATTATTTTTCTTTATTTTAATTATTGAGTTATTTATATTTGGGTAATATACAAAAACTACAAAAATAAGGAAATATATAAAGAAGATCCATCACGTATTAATTTATTTAACCTATTTATTTTTTTCATTCATTCAAATTAAATTTTATTTAATTAAGTAAATTTTATCTATTTATTCATTTATTTAATTTAATCATTCAAATTTAATTAATTTATCCATTCATATATTTATTTAAATTATATTAATTTATTGTTCATTTATTTATTTATTCATTCAATTATTTTGATTTATTTTAATTATTTAGTTGCTTATATTTGGGTAATGTACAAAAACTATAGAAATTAACAAGTATATAAAGAAGATCCTTCATGTGTTTACTTAATTAACCTATTTGTTTATTTATTCATTCATTAAAGTTTTATTCATTTAATATCATTTATTTATTTAATCCATTCATTTTAATTCTACTATTTTTATTTACACATTTTTTTCATTCATTCATTTATATATTTCAATTTTATTTACTTATTTTTAATTATTTTAGGTAATTAATTTATTTCTTTATATCTGGGTAACATACAAAAACTCCACAAATGAACAAACATATAAAGAGTGTCTTCAAGCACGTTTTGCTGGTGCACACAGCATTGAACAGAAAGCTCGTTTTCTTTGGTGTGCAGGAATTACTCGATCGTCAAGTCATCCACTTCTACACGTGCATTTAAACACACTCCCTTCCCCTCTGACTTCACCTCCACTGAGGCTGTGTTTGTCTAGAATGATGTCTTTTCCACGAATCAGATCTGCTGAATTCTCAGCAAGCAGCAAGTCAACCAAAAATATGCATGCTTTATAGACATGATAAACACACTCTTTTTTCATCACACTTGACAAGACGTTCCTGTGGACGATGATTTAAGCGTGCAAAAAGGAAATACCCAGGAAACAAATCCAAATCTGCTCTTTTGTTTTTGTTCATTATTAGTCAAAGACTGTAAGATGTGTGTACAGTATCAGGGCAACGTTTGCATTTATAATCTAAATGCATTATTTTAAAATGCTTTAGTTTAGCTCTAAGTGTGCTGGTGTATTCTGCCACTAACAAAAAATAAATGCATAAATAAATAAAATGCAATATTTATTGACTTAACATTAAAGTTTACATTAACGCAGCATACAATCCAGCAGACCTTTTAGTATAATATTACACAATGCAATGCAACACAACACAATGCATTTTAGTATAACGCAGAGCTCTAAAAAAGCCTGGTTTGGGTCAAATATGGACAAAGCGCTGGGTTAATTCTTGGAATTCAATTCAATTCAAATTTTGCATTTGCCTTTATTATCAAAATGTGTTATTTTAAATAGATTTGCTTTAGTTGTAGATAAATAAAATGCTTTATTTATTGACTTAACATTAAGTTTACATACAAACGAGCAGACTTTGAGTGCTCTAAAACTAAAGTAAAGCATTTTAATATGACGCATTGCTCTAAAAAAAGGAGTTGTGTTAATCCAACATTGGGTCAAATATGGACAAACTGCTGGGTAAATTTTTGTTATTACATTTAAATGCCTTTAATTAATATATATATATATATATATATATATATATATATATATATATATATATATATATATATATATATATATATATATATATATATATATATATATATATATATATGATTGATTGTGTTTGTACATATTTTAACCAGTTTGGATTAAAATAACCCAGGTTTTTTTTATTTTTGTTTATATATATATATATATATATATATATATATATATATATATATATATATATATATATATATATATATATATATATATATATATATATATATATATATATATATTTGTTTGAAAGCATTTGAGAAGTTTGCAATGAGTGTTTTATTTATAGGATTACAGCTTATATATATTATTTCTAAACAATATTTAACAAAATATGGCTGTAATCCTATAAATAAAACAGTCAACTTTGGTCCAATAACTAAAAAATAAAAAATAAACCCAACAATCATTTTGTCCATATTTTAACACACGATTATACACTCTAAGAAGTGTTGGGATAATGCATTATTTCAAAATGCATTGCAATGCTTGAACTACCTGGATCGGCATAGTTGTAGAGTACCCAAAGCGTGCTTGCTTTTTTGTTCTGTTTACATGTTAACAAGCAGTTTTTGAGTCATCTAAGACTCAAGTAAAGCATTTTAAATAAATGCATTGCTCTAATAGGGGTTGTGTTAATGCAACATTGGGTGAAATATGGACTATTTCATATTTATAAACAACATTTAACAGAATTGCGTATGGCTGTAATCCTTTAAATAAAACATCCATTGCAAACGTCTCAAAAATTAATAAAATAAAATAAAGAGCTGGGTAATATTAATCCAAATTGGGTGAAATATTTACAAACACACCATTGAGTCAACTTTGGCCCTTTATACCTTCATATTAAAAAGAAAATATAATAACTCAGCTGTTAGTTTTCTCCATATTTGACTTAACATTTGGTTAACACAAGCCAGCTCTTTTGAGAATGTATAATCCCAACGCATTATTTTAAATGCTTTACTGTAGTTGTAGAGGACTCAAAGCCTGCCGTTTGTTCTGCCGGTTACAAACTACAAAATAAATAAAACGCACAATCATGAATCAAATATGCACATCAAACTAAAGTGATGCAGTGGGTTTGTAGCACATCTCTAAATAAATGTTGGATTATTTTGACCCAAACTGGGCCAAATATGGATAAAACCTACAGCTGGGGAAAAGTGCCATTTAAAATGTAATTACCCTAGTGGTTTGTTCATGCTCAGCTTGAAAGATTATTGTAAAAATTATTGACTGTTTCATATTCATAAACGATGTCTAACAGAACTACGCATGTCTGTAATCCTTAAAAAAAGCTAGAGGCATGCACCAGGCCTCTCTTCTCTCTCTCTAAAATAATGCTGGGTTATTTCAACCCAAACTGCAATAGTAAAACATGGACAAACAAAACCTAAACTATGGGTTAAAGTCGGCCCTATAAATTTAATTCCAAACATTAACTCAGTATTTGCTTTAGCAATGATTTGACACACAAAATGCTGGATTATTTGAACACAAACTAAGTAAAATACTGACCCAAATTTTGGGTTAAAGCTGGTTTTATAGACTTTGTTTAAAAAATGAACACATCGGTACCAATTTGACCCAGTGTTGGGTTAAAACAACCCAGCATTTTTACTTTAGTCTTGGAGAACATCAAAGTGTGGTCGTTTGCTATGTACGCTATACCTTTAACAAACAAAAATATTTATTGACTTTGTCCATTTTTGACCTGATCTTGAGTACGATCATAATGCATTCTTTTAAAATGCTGTACTTTAGTCTTAGATCAGTGTTTCTCAACCACATTCCTGGAGGACCACCAACACTGCATGTTTTGGATGTCTCCTTTGTCTATTATGTCCATTTCAGGTCATTCAGTCCCGGCTAATGAGCTGATGATCTGAATCAGGTTTGCTTAAGGAGACATAGAAAATGTGCAGAGCTGGTGGTTCTCCAGGAATGTGGTTGAGAAACACTGCCTTAGATGACTCAAAGTGTGCTGGTTTGCATATAATAAACAAAACAAAAATCACTGATCATCAACTACTAAGTGTGCTGACCTGTATGTCGGGCCTTAAACAAACACAAATATATTTGACCCATATCAATTTTTGACCCAGGTTGGGTTAACACATTGGGTTAACACAACCTATCCTTCTTTAGAGTGTTTAATCATAATGCATTCTTTTAGTATGCTTTAATTTAGTTTCAGAGGACTCGAAGCGTTCTTAGTACGCTTATTTTAATATTTATCAACTATTTAATACTTATAAACAATATTTCACAGATATAGAAAACCAATGGACAGCAACATGCACCAGGGTCTCTTCAGATGGAATATTTCAACCCAAATTATGTCAAATTTAGACCCAGACTATGGGTTAATGTTGGTCTTACAAGTTTAATTTAAAAAAATGAATCCGTCAGTTGGGCTTTCTCCACGTTTAACCCACAGTTAGATTGAAATGACCCAGAATATTTAAAATAATAGTGTCATTTGTCTGATTAATTCAGATGGCAGACAAATTATTATTGTTGGGTTATTTCAACCTAAATTATGTCAAATTCGGATCCAAACTTTAGAGTAAAGTTGGTCTTATAAGTCTTATTCCAAAAATTAACCCAACGATTCATTTTGTCCATATTTGTTTTAACGCTGGTATAAATTTGACCTAATGTTTAGTATAATCACAATGCATTATGTTAAAATGCTTTCCTTTAGTCTTAGAGGACTCAAAGTGTGCTGGTTTGTATGTTTTGCACATAATAAACACAACAAAGATCACTGTTTGTCAACTACTTAATGTAAATAATCAATATTTCACAGAAATAACAACACTTATTAACCCATTTACACTCATCACAAATGATAAACTGCCCCAGGGACACTTCAGTCAAAAAACTACTGGGTTACATCAAGCCAAATGATGTCAAATACAGACCCAAACTATGGGTTAAAGTTTGTCTTATTAATTTAATTCCAAAGATTAACCCAGCAGTTCATTTTGTCCATATTTGACATAATATTGGGTACAATCATTGGGTCCAACTATAAAGTTCTATTTATCGATCATGTAATATTTATAAATAATATTTAACAGAAATGTGCATATTTGTGATTCATAACACCCATGTACACCCATTGCAAAGACTAAACTACAAAAAGCTGGGTTATTTCAACCCAAATCATGTCAAATACAGACCCAAACTGTGGGTTGAAGATGGTTTAATTAATTTAATTCCAAATATTTAAGTGGTTCATTTAGTCAATTTTTGACCCAATGTTGGGTATAATAATTGGGTCAAACTACGAAATTCACTATTTATGACCATTTAATGTTTATAAAAAATGTTTAACAGAAATGTGCATGTTTGTGATCCTTTTAAACGCAATATACACCCACGGGAAACACTAAGCTATAAAAAGCTGGGTTATTTCAACACAAATCATGTTAAATACAGACCCAAACTATGGGTTAAAGATGGTTTTACAAGTTTAATTCCAATAATGAACCCGTCTGTCAGTCTTTCTCCACATTTAACCCACAGTTAGATTAAAATAACACCAGTAAATTAGTGTTGATTGATTGTGTAATTGATTCAGTTGGCAGAAAAAATTTGTATTATTATTTATTATAGGGTTATTTCAACGCAAATTATGTAAAATACAAACCCTAACCAAGTTGGTGTCATAAGTTTAATTCCAAAAATGTACCCAGTGGATCATTTTGTCCACATTTAATCCAATGTTTAGCATAATCATGATGCATTATATTAAAATTATTTACTTTAGCTTTAGAGGACTCAGTGTGCTGGATTGTACGTTATAACTGTAATTAAATAATATATATATATATATATATATATATATATATATATATATATATATATATTCATACCCGATGTACACCCCCTGCAAATGTCAAATTGCACCAGGATCTCTTTAGTCAAAAAAACCTGGGTCATTTCAACCCAAATCAGTATAATATTGACCCAAACTATCGCCTAAAGTTGGTCTTATAAGTTTAATGCCAAAATTAACCGAGTAGTTCATTTTGACCAAATTGGATCCAATGTTGGGTTAAAATGTTACCCATTGTTGGGAATAATCATGATGCATTATATTAAAACTAGAGGTCTTAGTGTGTACTGGTTTAATATATGCTACGCCTGTAACAAAACAAAAACCGCATTATTTAATCTTATACATTTAACTACATTAGGTCTCTTCAGGGGAAAAGGCTGGGTTATTTCAACACAAATTATGTAACATACAGACCCAAATTATAGCTTAACTTGATTTTACAGGTTTAATTCTGAAAGTAAGCGCTGGGTCTGTAACAAAATAAATAAATAAATCATTATTAATTCACTATTTAATATTTGTAAATAATAGTTAACACAAATGTGAGTGACTGTAATCATCATTAAAAGCTATTTACAAACGCCTAACTGCACCAAGTCTCTTCACTCAAAAAAGCTGGGTTATTTAACCCAAATCTGGTTTAATACATACCCAAAATCTGGGTAAAGTTTGTTTTATATGTTTAATTCCCAAAATGAACCCGTCGATCGGTCTTTCTCGACGTTTAACCCACAGTAACACTGGAATAGCCCAGTGTGTGCGTGTAGTTTGTGTGGTAAATCAGATGTCACTCACCGCATAGGCTCGGGTCAAATCCTCGGTTGTTTTGAGCGCTACTTCAGGTGTTGTGGATGGCGGAAGTAGCCCGAAAGCTCAATAATCTCCTTATGACGCCTTATAACGCGCACTTCATCGATCTCCGTGTACTCTCGGTAGCTGAACGCGGGTGTTTCGGTGTCGTGGCGCAAACACACGAGTTCACATTCGGCTCATACTAAAGCTTCGCTCGGTAAATTCTCTCCTTCGCCCCGCCGTGCCGTATTTTACCTGCGGCTACAGGTAAATCCAACGCCCACTTGTGCAGGTAAGCAGTGACGTCACGCGCTCAAACGGATGTTGCCTAAACATCCCAAAAAAAAAAACGTTCCAAATGTTACTTTTTATTGGAATTCTTTTGTTTCGGATATTGATTGGAGAAAATATGGCTCTTCACAAATAACTACTTAATTACAAATAAGATAAAAGAAGTTTCATTCGGAATTATTCGCTGTACATCCCCAGTCAATACTCTTTTAGTAAGATATAAAAAAGATATTAATATTAATTGTTCATTTTGTCCCTGGTTCACTTATTTTGACAATGCAATTACTCTATGTTGCTTTGGAAAGACTTCTCACTTTTTATAATTGAGAATGTTGATGAGGAATTTTCCTTGCTGTGGGAGAATGTTTTGTTTGGTTTTGTTGGTTATGGAACGGGGGCTTTACATAAAAAGAAAACATATTTTCTTAATCTTCTTGTCTTATTAACAAAATTTTATATCCATAAATGTACATTTTCAAACCAAAACCCTTTTTTTATATTTTGCTTACTCAAATGCAGTATTACTTTGAAACAGTGTCTAACTCTTTTACAAAAAAAGGTTTTAAAAACAACTGAAATTTGTAAATTATATAATCTTTTTCTTTAACGTGTAATGTATTTACCCCTCCTGTTTTTTGTTTGTTTGTTTTTTTTTTTTTGTTATCTGTTGTTGTTTCTTTTTCCAAAAAAAAAAAAAAAAAACATCCCAAAAAGGAAAGCTGGAATTGATTCAAAGGCAACTTATTTCATTATACTGCTAAACTTTTATTCGGCAGATATCATAATAGTGTGAGGAAATGGGCTAAAGTGGAGCAAAACTGTGAACAATAGATGAATAAACAAAAACAGAAAAGCTAAAAAAACGTTAAAAATTAAATTTACATATGAAGCATTGTGTGAATTTAATTTGGTTAATTAATTGTTGGTTATTATTATAAACACCCATGGCATGCACACATTCATTTCACACACTCACTCATTCACTACGGCCAGTGTAGTCGATCAGTTCTCCTATAGCACATGTGTTTGGACTGTGGGGGAAACAGGAGCACCCGGAGGAAATCCACGCCAACACTGGGAGAACATGCAAACTCCACACAAAAACACCAACTGACCCAGCCGGGACTCAAACCAGCGACCTTCTAGCTGTGAGGCCACAGTGCTGACCACTGAGCCACTGTGACGCCCTCTTTTATTTAAATATTTATTTATTTTAATTGTTGTGACGTTGTTGTTGTTGTTGTGTGTGCGTGTGTACTAAGTTTGTACATTTTGTTATTATTTGATGTTCTTTTTCCATTTATTTGCACATGCACATACACACACACACATACACGCACACACACATACATACAACACTCACAGACACACTCATACGCACACTCTCACTCACACACACAAACACACTCACACACACAAACATACACACAAACAGTCATGCACACACACTCATAATCATACACACAGTTACATTCACACAAACATACACTAACACACAACAAAAACATACTCACACAAACACATACAAACAACACTCACAGGCATACTCATATGCACACTCACTCTTTCTCATTCACACATACACGCACACACACACGCACACACACACACACAGATGTATTATTTCCAACATGCTGTAATATACTGCTTTGCCAAAAGCAGCGACACAGATGAATATGTGCTGTCTGATGTTGATCAATTGCAGTCATTAATTCCCAGCACACACACACACACGAACACACGCACACACACACTCCAGATCCTTCATTGTGCCCCATTTTCCCCCTTCATTTCCCTCCTTTCCTCAACCATAGCGAAATATTGAGGACACAATCTGCAGATGCGAATACCAATAATACAAATAGTACACTGCGCTGTGTGTGTGTGTGTGTGTGTGATGGGGGAGTGTTTCAATCTGCAGAATAGTTCATGATCTATAATGGAGCCTGTGATTCAGTCGGATTGGGTTAGATACACATGAGGAGTCATTCAGTGCGCCGTCAGATCTGCAGATACACAGTGTGGGATGACATGAAAGGTGTGAAGTTTGTCAGACAGAGGCAGCACTGTGGCCTCACAGCAAGAAGGTCACTGGTTTGAGTCTCAGCTAGGTCAGTTGGTGTTTCTGTGTGGAGTTTGCATGTTTTCCCTGTGTTGGCGTGGGTTTCCACCGGGTGCTCCGGTTTCCCCCACAGTCCAAACGTTATAGGGGAATTGATCAATTAAATTGGCCATAGTGTATGAGTGTGAAAGAGTGCGTATGGGTGTTTCCCAGTACTGGGTTGCAGTTGGAAGGGCATCCGCTGTGTAAAACATATGCTGAAATAGTTGGCGGTTCATTCCGCTGTGGCGACCCCTGATGTATAAAGACACTAAACTGAAGGAAAATGAAAGAATGAATGAACCATTTCTGCATCTGAAATAATCCAAATAAGTTCATTCATTGTAACAGATTTAATTTTCATGATTATTGACATTTATGAAACGTCATACTTATTCTGAATCTGCACTTAAAGATTAGTAAATATACTTATAAATTATTACTATCTTAGACGCAGAGAACTGGCTATCTATCTAATGTGTATTTTGAAATGTGGAACAAAATGCACTATTAGTAACGCATTTCAGATTGGCAAAAAAATTGACAGCGCCCTCTAGTGGATTTGTCATCGGTAACACAGCAAAACTCACTCTAAGTAACGTATTTCAGATACACAAAAAAATTGACAGCGCCCTCTAGTGGATTTGTCATCGGTAACATACAACAAAACGCATCCTAAGTAACGTATTTCAGATGCACAAAAAAAAATAATAATTGACAGCGCTCTCTAGTGGATTTGTCATCGGTAACATACAACAAAACGCATCCTAAGTAACGTATTTCAGATGCACAAAAAAAAATAATAATTGACAGTGCTCTCTAGTGGATTTGTCATCGGTAACGTAGAGCAAAACACACTCTAAGTAACGTATTTCAGATGCACAAAAAAATCAACAGCGCCCTCTAGTGGATTTGTCATCGGAAACGTACAACAAAACACACTCTAAGTAACGCATTTCAGATGCACAAAAAAATTGACAGCATCCTCTAGTGGATTTGTCATAGGTAACATACAACAAAACGCATCCTAAGTAACGTATTTCAGATGCACAAAAAAAAAAAGAATTGACAGCGCTCTCTAGTGGATTTGTCAACGGTCGGCCCACACGAAATCTGCGCGCACAGAATTCCGCAGATTTTCCACAGATTTTCTGCAGAATTCCGCAGATTTTTAGCCCATCATTAATTTTGTTTATTTACTTGAGTAAATGTGTGTAAATCTATATTTATTTAATTTTTTAATTAATTACAGTAATATTATTGACTAATATGAAAATGTTTATCTGATTTATGTATAATGCAGTTTGTACAGTATTATTTTCTGTCTTTTAGTAGAGATATTATATGAGACTTGCTTTGTTTACCAAATAAACTGGACCTAATAAGATTTGCAATTTAAACATTAAATAAAAGTTAAAATGGTATTACTTTTTATTTCACTAATTAAGGTTTTAGTTATGATACTCCCAAAATAAATCCGCAAAAATCTGCAGATTTTTCCAAAATTCTTTGCAGAAATAGCAAAAAATGTCCGCAGATTCTGTCTGGCCCTGGTCATCGGTAACATACAACAAAACACACCCTAAGTAGCGTATTTCAGATGCTCAAAAAATTGACAGTGCCCTCTAGTGGATTTGCCATCAGAAACGTACAACAAAACACACCCTAAGTAACGTATTTCAGATGCACAAAAAAATTGACAGTGCCCTCTAGTGGATTTGTCATCGGAAACGTACAACAAAATGCACTGTTAGTAATGTATTTCCGATTCACAAAACTGTACACAGCGCTCTCTAGTGGATTTTTGTCCTCTGAAACCTACAAAAACACACATATACACACCCCAAGTAATGTATTTGCAAAAATGTAGACAGTGCCCTCTAGTGGATTTGCTATTTGAAACGTACAACAAAACGTACCCTAAGTGACGTATTATTCCTTTCTGTTTTTTTTAATTATGAAAAAACTTTTTACATGACAAAATAATTACAATTAGAGAGACAATTATTAAGTATTTTGGGGGGAACTCTAATGCATAAATAGTCTTTTAAAATGTCTGAAAATGATTTTATTCTTAACATTCTAACAAACTATTGTTTAGGCCTGTCAAGATATCTATTTTATGTCGTATGATATATTGCACCATAATATATTGCAATAAACAATATTATTGTCATTTTATGCCACATATAATGCCAGAATGACAATATAATATCATCACAATGCAAGTACCCTCTTCCAAAGAACACATCATACTTTATTCTTAAGACTATTTAATTTAGTTATAGTCATCTTGACAGTTTAATAATGAGGCTTTGGAGTCAGAATGTGAAATGCATATCCTAAATAAATAATACTAAATTATAACAAAGGTAAAGAATAACAGAGGCTGCTACCAGATCTGTTGTCAGCTGTCAGACACACACATGAGAATATACTACAGTAATTTATAGTAAATACTACAGTGTTAATAGCCATACTGACACTGATGGCTCCAATAGAGAGAGAGATGTTGCACAATGAGCTGAAGTGTTGCTAGAATTGGTGTTTACGTATGGCCGATATAAATTCCATCACCAAAAATGATTGAGCTCATGTCCATGTGTTGTGCGATAAGTCATACATTGAGCCGACTACTGTTACACTCATTGATATTTAAGTGACAGTCGTCTGGAAATTATGGGGAAAACAAATGATAGACGTTATTATTTATTCAGAAAAAGCTACATGAAGTCATTCGAATGTACAAAACAAAAAAACACCTTTAAAATCCCCTTTGCCTTTAATATCTGCAGGGTTTGTGCCATTCATTCCATGTCTTTTAATAGTAGTATAATCCTACACATCGACAAATGCAAGCATCTTCTATGTCTACAATTTACCGTCCTCCTTCTCTGGGTAAACAGACCAAAACTGTGAAGTCCAGTTAAATGTAGAATGCGTTTGCCAACATCAAGCATGAACTAATCTCATGATTATCCTCAGTTTGTTCTATTTAGCTAATCATCAAGCACACACGATTCATTACAAACTCAAATATTTCTGATTGGCAAATATGTAGACAGTGCCCTCTAGTGGATTTGTTGTTTGAAATGTACAACAAAACGTACCCTAAGTGACGGATATCAGATTCGCAAAAATGTAGACAGCGCCCTCTAGTGGATTGTTATTTGAAACGTACAACAAAATCAGTAATGTATTTTCGCAACATAAAAGTACACTGCGCCCTCTAGTGAATTTGTCATCTGAAACTTACAAAAAATACACACTAAGTAATATATTTCAGTTTCCTAAAAATGTAAACAGCGCCCTCTAGTAGATTGCTCAACATACAACAAAACGTACCGTAAGTAACGTATTTTAGATTTGCTAATAATGTTGACAGCACCCTCTAGCGGATTAGTCATCTGAAACGTACAAAAAAGCACACCTTAAGTAATGTATATTAGATTTGCAAAAATGCAGATAGCGCCCTCTAGTAGATTTGTCATCTGAAATGCCAAAAAAAAGTACCCTTAATGATGTATTTCAGAGTCACAAAAATGTAGACAGCGCCCTCTAGTGGATTTGTCATCTGAAACGTACAACAAAGCACACCCTAAATAACATATTCCAGATATTTACAAAAATGTAACACCCTCTAGTGGATTGGTCATCTGAAATGTACAACAAAAAGCACCCTAAGTATGTACTTCTGATTCACCAAAAAGTAGACAGCGCCCTGTAGTGGAGTTGTCATCTAAAACATGCAATAAACCGTATTCGAAGTAACGTATTTTACATTTGAAAAAATAGTCTGTGGCACATATTTCCAATAAGCATGTGCAGGAACATCAGGTCATAATATACATTGAAATATGTTCACTATGCATTTGTTTACAGTCCATTTACAGAGTCACATCAGTTTGAATCTGTGAAATACGACCATCAGTAGGAGCACGCGCCATACATCAGTCTCTGTTTGAAACATGACCCAGTCGTGGATCAGAGTCAAGTTCGTATCGATAATGATACCCCTCCAGCACATCTCGACAGGCTTCATGTATATCCGTGATCCACTTCTTAATACCCTTTCGGTTGAGGTAAACCACAAACAGAACAGCTCAACCTCTCCACATCAGCAATCGTAACCTTCGAACTGTTCAACTAATACACAAACTATGAAACGCACTCCAAATATCGTATTTGAGATTCCCACAAATGTAGACAGCGCCCTCTAGTGGATATGTTATTTGAAATGTACAACAAAATGTACCCTAAGTAAAGCATTTCAGATTTGCAAACATGTAGACAGCGCCCTCTAGTGGATCTGTTGTCTAAAACGTGCAACAAAATGCACTATTAGTGACGTATTTCAGATTCGCAAAAAATGCAGACAGCGCCCTCTAGTGGATTTGTTATTTGAAATGTACAACAAAATGTACCCTAAGTAAAGCATTTCAGATTTGCAAACATGTAGACAGCGCCCTCTAGTGGATCTGTTGTCTAAAACGTGCAACAAAATTCACTATTAGTGACGTATTTCAGATTCGCAAAAATGCAGACAGCGCTCTCTAGTGGATTTGTCATCTAAAATGTGAAACAAATCACATGTGATGTATTTAAAAAAAAAAAAAATAGTTTGTGGCACATATTTCCAATAAGCATGTGCTGGAAATATCAGGTCATAATATACATTGAAGTATTTCCACTATGCAGTTGTTTACAGTCCTTTTACAGAGTCACATCAGATGGAATCTGTGAAATACCACCGTCAGTAGGAGCACGCGCCTTACGCGGGTCTCTGTTTGAAACATGTCCCAGTCGTGGATCAGAGTCAAGTTCGTATCGATAATGATACCCCTCCAGCACATCTCGACAGGCTTCATGTATATCCGTGATCCACTTCTTAATGCCCTTTCGGTTGAGGTAAACCACCAACAGAAACACCATGCCCACGAATCCCAGCACTAATCCCAGAAACACATAAGACGTATGCAGCGACAAATCGGTATTGACTTTCTGCGCTTCACCGTAACACCCCAACACCTGCGCATTAATAACCCGTAAAGACACATTACGCATTTCAGCAGGGGATTCACAGCTCAACCTCTCCACATCGCCAATCTTAACCTTCGAGCTGTTCAACCAATGCACAAACTCAAGCATTTCACATGTGCATGTGTAAGGGTTCTGACTCAACATTAGTCGCACCAAACTGAGTCGCTCCAACTCATGCAGACCTTCGCCGCTGATCATTTTGAATGCATTCCTACTCAAATCCAGCTCCAGAAGATTTTCGACACCAGTGAATGTGCAGTTGTAGACGGCCACCAGAGAGTTGTTGTTCAGGTGTAGATACTGTAGTCTTGGCAGCGGAGTGAACATCCCCGGTGGCAGCAGGACGAGCCGGTTGCCCGACAGGTCGAGCCGCTGCAGGTTGAATAATTCCCCCCATCGCAGCGCGGTTATGAGGTCCGTCAGAGATGTGTGGTTATACAGAGACGAGCGCAGACTGAGCTCTTCTAGAGGACTCCCGGGGATGGAGAACGCTTCGGGATGGATCAGGACTAGAGCGTTGTTGTTCAGGATTAGCGAACGCAGCATTAGCAGAGACGAGAACGCATGAGAGCCGATCTCCGTAATGCTGACAGGACAGAAGAAAACAGAGGATTAATGACGGAAATATACTGAAGATAGAGACTGTGGATAGATGGATGGATGGATGGATGGATGGATGGACGGATAGATAGATAGATAGATAGATAGATAGATAGATAGATAGATAGATAGATAGATAGATAGATAGATAGATAGATAGATAGATAGAAGCATGGATGGATGGATGGATGGATGAATGGACGGATGGATGGACAGATGGATGGATGGATATATGGGTGGGTAGGTAGGTAGGTAGGTAGACAGACAGACAGACAGACAGACAGACAGACAGACAGACAGACAGACAGATAGACAGATAGACAGATAGATAGATAGATAGATAGATAGATAGATAGATAGATAGATGGATGAATGGACGAATAGATGGAGGGATGGATGGATGAGGGATGGATGGATGGATGGATGGACGGACGGACGGACGGACGGACGGACGGACGGACGGACGGACAGACAGACAGACAGATGGATAGACGAATAGATGGATGGATGAATAGAAGGATAGATAGATAGATAGATAGATAGATAGATAGATAGATAGATAGATAGATAGATAGATAGATAGATAGATAGATAGATAGATAGATAGAAGCATGGTTGGATGGATGGATGGATGGATGGATGGATGGATGGATGGACAGATAGATGGATGGATAGATGAATGGACGGATAGATGGATTGATGGACGGATAGATGGACGGATGGATGGATGGATAGATAGATAGATAGATGGATGGATGGATGGATGGATGGATGGATGGATGGATGGATGGATGGATGGATGGATAGATAGATGGATGGATGGATGGATGGATGGATGGAGGGAGGGATGGATAGAAGGATGGACAGATAGATGGACGGATGAATGGGTGGGTAGATAGATAGATAGATAGATAGATAGATAGATAGATAGATAGATAGATAGATAGATAGATAGATAGATAGATATCTGAACACATATAACTAGCCCACAATAATTAATATTTGAAGTGGATCAAAATCTTTTTTCAAAGTTGTCCAGAATCTATTGATCAGCCCTCACTCTTGACAACTTTTGATCCACTTCAGGTGTTGCCTACTGTTTATACATATAGTTGCTGAAATATAATATAAAATATAGCCTAGTTCACAAACAGACAGACGGCAGATAAGCTGACGGATATATGAGGATAAACAGACTGACACATCTGTATGGCTGTTTTTTCTCACCGGTTGTGGCTGAGCTCCAGCAGTGTGGTGTTCCGGAGCCCGCGGAAGCTGCTGTGCTGTAGCTGCTGCAGGGAGTCTCCGGAGCGGCTCAGAGTGCCGGTGAGTCCCGGGAGGTCAGTTGGCGAGCAGCGCACGGTGAGAGGCGTCCCGGAGCAGACACAGCGCGGCGGACACAACGCGACGCTCCAGCAGACGCACATCAGCAGGAGCGACGCGCAGGCGAGCGTCAGCGGCATCATCCGAGCTCTGCGACTCACAGACCGGCGCGTCTGAGCAGCGCTGCCCGAGGAAAGACGCTCACAGCCCGGCCACCGCACAGCTGGGGATGCGGTGGGTGGAGCTCACGCACTCCAAACACCTATCATACCCAACACACGCTGAGCACACCACATGCACTCTCAGCAGAGCTGCACCGTGAAACATCGCAAATTAGCAGTTTTTATTTTATTTCCCTGGTTTGAATTGCATTATGTGACCTTAATCTATCTTTTAACAACTTTAAAAAGTTGGGAAAAGTGACTTTTATGAACATTTTGAATACTTTAAAGCAATATATTGTTTGGTTTGCTGTTGTACACTCATAAATCACCCGTAAATCAGCAGTTTTCAATACATTGATCTTTCTTCCAGCAACGTTTAAGCTTGAAAAGTTTACACACACACACACACACACACACACACACACACACACACACACACACACACACACACACACACACACACACACACACACACACACACACACACACACACACACACACACACACACACACACACACACACACACACACACACACACACACACACACACACACACACACACACACACACATATATTCATTCATTTTCTTTTCGGATTAGTCCCTTTATTAAACCGGGGTCGCTACAGCAGAATGAACCGCCAACTTATCCAGCATGTTTTTACACAGCAGATGCCCTTCCAGCCGCAACCCATCTCTGGGAAACATCCACACACTCATTCACTACGAACAATTTAGCCTACCCAATTCACCTGTACCGCATGTGTTTGGACTGTGGGGGAAACCGGAGCACCCAGAGGAAACCCAGGCGAATGCAGGGAGAACAAGCAAACTCCACACAGAAACGCCAACTGACCCAGCCGAGGCTCGAACCAGTGACCTTCTTGCTCAGGCGACAGCACTACCTACTGTGCCACTGCGTTGCCCATATATATGTATATATGAAGAGTTCAGATGCAAAAACCTCCAAGTGCCATGCCATCTGAACTTTCCATCAAAAATGAACATCATTCTCACCCTCCTTTACTGAGATATTTCACTTTAAAGACAGGAAAAAGGTCTTATTCTTTGCCATAAAAGTGACGTTACTGAACATAAACACAGGAGCCTGATAAAAATGCTAATTTTAGTGGAACATTTCAGACGGCATTTCGAGGTTTCTGCATCTGCATATATATATACTGTATTTTTTTACAGATACTGGGAAGAAACTTAAAGGCACAGTTCACCCAAAAACTGTGAATTTACTAACTATTTACACGCCATCAAGTAGTTCCAAACTTTAGTTTCTTTCTTCTGTTGAACACAATAGGAGTTATTCTGAAAAACGGTTGCAGCTACTGGCATCCATAGTAGAAAAAACTAATATTATGGAAGTCAATGGGTGCAGGTTTTTAACATTCTTCAAAATATCTTCTATTGTGTTAAACAGAAAAAAAAACTCAAACAGGTTTGATATGATGACAGAATTTTCCTTTAGGGGTGAACCGTGTCTTAAAGTCATGATGCTGCACTTGAAGAATATAATATTTTCTTTCATTTGTCATGCATGAACCTCCCAAACATATGCTTTCAAAAACACTGGTAACTCGACATTTCCATTAAAATATTGGAGTTACTTTCATAAAAAATAAATTAATAAAAACATTTATTATCTTCTCCTAGTTAATTCATTTTTACTTCGCCTTATTCTCTGATTTATCAGGAGTCGCCACAGCGGAATGAACCGCCACTTATTCCAGCAAATGTTTTACACACAATGGATGCCCTTCCCACTGCAACCCAGTACTGGAAAACACTCATACACTACGGACAATTTTAGCTCACCCAATTCCCCTATAGCGCATGTGTTAGGACTGTGGGAGCACCCGGAGGAAACCCACGCCAACACTGGGAGACCATGCAAACTCCACACAGAAACACCAACTGACCCAGCTGGGACTCGAACCAGAGACCTTCTTGCTGTGAGGCCACAGTGCTAACCACTGAGTCACAGTGCCGCCCTATTTCAAACTAAATTGGGTAAAATATGGACAAGCACGAATGTTGGGTTATAATTGGTCCTATGAAATTAACTTCAATATTGTTAAGCAAGTGGTTGGATTTTGTCAATAATTTAACCAAAACTGGTTTGCAATAACCCAGAATATTTTAGGGCGTTAAAACATTATTAACATCAAACCCGGCCCAAATGAAGAAGAAGATGAAGAAAAAAAAAAGTTTTGCAAGATTGTAATCTACTTTTAACTTTCCCCAACTCTGGTCTATTAAATAAAGAGGGCAAACTGACATCATGGATATACGTTTGTATTTGGTCATAAAATATAAATGAAGACATAAAAATCAAAAGGAATGAACCAAATGTAGAAACTCCCAATAAAAGAGCACGATATAAACATCCTGTAAACATCCTGAAACAGATTAAACACAAGGAAAACAAAAACACGAAGGGGATTTCCATGCTTACATTCAAAAAACACTGGGCTGTTTAACACAATGCTGGGTCAAATATGGACAAACCCAAATGTAGTGTTTAAAAATTGTCATTTGAGTTTAATAAATTGACTCAATGTTGGGTCAAATTTGAAAAACAAAAACAAAAGTAGTGTTAAAATAATGTAAATTCACTAAAAACAAATTAACCCAACATAGGGTCAAATATAGACAAAAACAACTGTTGAGTTAAAAAGTGTCATTTAAATAATTCAATATATCAACTTAAATTCTGATCAAATAAGGACAAACCCAATCACTGCGCTTGTCATTTAAATTTAATTAAATTGACCCACAATTGGGTCAAATATAAAGAAACCCAATTGTTGAGATAAAATGTGTAATTATAATTTAATTAACAAATCCCATGTTAGGTGGAATATAGACAGACCCAACTATTGAGTTTTAAAAGTGTCATTTAAATTACAGTCAATAAATTAACCCAACGTTGAGTCAAATATAGAGAAACACAACTGCTGAGTTAAAAAGTGTCATTTAAACTAAATTAAATAAATTCAATGTTGGGTCAAATATGAACAAACCCAACTATTGAGTTTTAAAATAGTAATTTAAATTTAATTAATTAAATTGACCCAGAGTTGGGCCAAATATAGACGGACCCAACTATAACGTTTTCAAAGTGTAATTTAAATTTAATACAATAAATTAACCCAATGTTGAGTTAAATATGGACAAACACAACTGCTGAGTTTTAAAAGTGTCATTTAAATTTAATTCAATAAATTAACCCAATGTTGGGTCAAATATAGACAGACCCAACCACTGAGTTAAAAAGTGTCATTTAAATTTAATTAAATAAATTCAATGTTGCATGGGTCAAATATGAACAAACTCAACTATTGAGTTTTAAAACTGTAATTTAAATTTAATTAATTAAATTGACCAAACGTCTAGCCAAATATAGACAGACCCAACTATATTGAGTTTTAAAATTGTATTTAAATTTAATTAAATAAATTCAATGTTCGGTTAAATATGAACAAGCTCAACCATTAAGTGTCAACCAAAAAGTGTCATTTAAATAGAATTAATTAAATTGACCCAGCATTGGGTCAAATATAGACAGACTCAGCCATTGTGTTTAAAAATTTTACTTATTTTTAAATTGACCCACTGTTGGGTCAAATATAGACAGACACAACCACTGAGTTAAAAAGTGTCATTTAAATTGAATTAATAAACTCAATGTTGGGTCAAATATAGAGAAACCCAACTATTGAGTTTTAAAATTGTAATTTAAATTTAATTAATTGAATTGACCCAATGTTGGGCCAAATATGGACAGACCAAACTATATTGAGTTTTAAAAGTGTAATTTAAATATAATTCAATAAATTAACTCAACATTGAGTTAAATATGGACAAACACAACTGCCGAGTTAAAAAGTGTCATTTAAATTGAACTAAATAAATTCAATGTTGGGTCAAATATGAACAAACTCAACCATTAAGTGTCAACCAAAAAGTGTCATTTAAATAGAATTAATTAAATTGACCCAGCGTTGGGTCAAATATAGACTGACACAACCATTGTGTTTAAAAAGTGTCATTTAAATTGACTCAACATTGGGTCAAATATAGACAAACCCAACTATTGAGTTTTAAAATTGTAATTTAAATTTAATTAATTAAATTGACCCAACGTTGGGCCAAATATAGACTGACCCAATTATTGAGTTTTCAAGGTGTAATTTAAATATAATTCAATAAATTAACCCAAATTTGAGTTAAATATGGACAAACACAACTGCTGAGTTAAAAAGTGTCATTTAAATTTAATTAAATTGACCCAACACTGGGAAAACCCAACCACTGAGTTTAAAAAGTGTCATTTATATTTAAACAATAAATAAACACAACCTTGGGTCAAATATGCTGAATTATTTTAACTGAATTAAAACTGCTCTTTTTTTTAACCCAACAGTTGGGTTGGTCCATATCTGACCAAACATTGTGTTAAAACAACCCATCATATTTCAGAGTGCACACTTCTTCGAATGCAGCTCATCTCGATGGGAAGCGTTTCTTCACTGTAAGCCACTGATATTCTGCATGTGTGATATGATGATATCTCCTGTTGAAGCTCCTGTAATGTAAAGCGTCCCCGTAATTCACATATGTACACACAATCTGCGAGTCGTGAGGTGTGGAGCGCTCTCTGTAATTCCAGCAGATTCACATTTGATTGAGTTTTACAGCCGTGACTCTTGCTAATCCTGAGTTTGGGTTAATCCTGTGCAGCATCTCTCAGTGTTTGATGCTCCTGTCGGCGCCGTTTCCCAGCATGCATCAGTCACCGCAGGTTGACGGCAAGGGCGATGGTGACGATGACCCCACAAATCATCAGGAAAGGCAGCCAGGTCTTCAGAAACCCCACGAAGCTGCAGGACAACAGGAAACACACACACACACACCTTCAAATAATCGATCTGAGCAGCGTGTAGATTTAAAGAGAGAGCTCTGTTTGAGTTTATGGCTTTAGCGTGGAAATAGCAATGTGTGTATTCACATTAGTGACATCCTCAATGTTGAACTGGGATTAAGTTTGACCGCAGATGAAGATTCCTACCATAAGGTTGATCTTTTTTTGCATGTGTTTTTAGCATCTGTATAGAGCAGGCATGTCCAAACTCGGTCCTGGAGGGCCGGTGTCCTGCAAAGTTTAGTTCCAACCCCAATCAGACACACCTGGGCTAGCTAATCAAGCTCTAACCCGGCTAAGAAACATCCTTGCAGGTGTGTTGAGGCAAGTTGGAGCTAAAATCTGCAGGACACCGGCTCTCCAGGACCGAGTTTGGACATCCCTGGTATAGAGCATCCGGAAAGTATTGATAGCGCTTCACTTTTTCCACATTTGTTTATGTTACAGCCTTATTCCAAAATGGATAAACTTTATTTATTTCCTGAACATTCTACACACAATCCCCCATAATGACAATGTGAAGAAAGAGTTTTTAAAATTGTTGTAAATTTATTAAAAATAAAAAGCTGTAAAGTACATCAGTATTCACAGCCTTTGCTCAATACTCTGTTGATGTACCTTTGGCAGTGATTACAGCCTCAAGTCTTTCTGAATATGATGCCACAAGCTCTGCACAGCTGTCTTTGTGGATTTTTGCCCATTCCTCTTAAGCTCTATCAGGTCAGATGGGAAGGGACGGTGTTCAGCCATTTTCAGATCTCTCCAGAGATGTTCAATAGGATTTAGATCTGGGCTCTGGCTGGGCCACTCAAGGACATTCAGTGAGTTGTTGTTGTGCCACTCCATTGATATGTTGGTGGTGTGCTTTGGGTCATTGTCCTGCTGGAAGATGAAGCGTCGCCCAGGGCCGGAGTGGGACTCCTTTTCAGCCCTGGAGTTTCAAGCCTCAGACCGGCCCACCTCAGTTCACGACTGACTATATTAAAATAAGGTCATTTCCAAATCAGTTTCTAATTACACTATCACGTCTTTTTTTGAGAAAACAGCTGCTTTAGAACTTCAAATGTTCAACAACCCTAACAGTATTATATGTCTTAACAATAAAAATGAAAACAATAAGTTACTCTAACGAGGATCGAACCCGGGTCCGCGGCGTCTTAATCTATCGTGCTAACCACAGGACCACAATAACTGTGATCAGAGAGGAGACAAAACTGCGTTTTATAATCATTAAAATAGATGAAAAGAGAAGAGTTGTGGTAAAATAATGAATAAAAAGGCTGTGGTCAAGTAAATAAATAAATTTAAAAAGTGTGACTGCTGAGAGCAACAGATTCTGCAGCTAGGGACACTGGCCCTCGCGGCCAAAAAACGGACCGGCCCACCGGGAATTCTCCCGGTCCTCCCGATTAGCCAATCCGGGCCTGGCGTCGCCCCAGTCTGAGGTGGAGAGCACTCTTGTGCAGGTCTTCATTCAGGATGTCTCTGTACATCGCTGCATTCATCTTTCCCTCTATCCTGACTAGTCTTCCAGTTCCTGCTGCTGAAACACATCCCCACAGCATGATGCCAACACCACCATGCTTCACTGTAGGGATGCTGTTAGCCTGCTGATGAGCGCTGCCTGCTGTTCTCCACACGTAACGCCTGGCGTTCACTCCATACAGTTCAGTTTGAGTCTCATCAGAGCAGAGAGTTTAGTTTCTGATGCTCTGAGAGTCCTTCAGATGGCAAACTCCCGGTGAGAGTGTCTTCCGTCTGGCCACTCAACCATACAGGCCTGATTGGTGGATTGCTGCACAGATGGTTGCAACCGAAGGAAACCCACGCCAACACAGGGAGAACATGCAAACTCCACATAGAAATGCCAACTGACCTAGCTGGGACTCGAACCAGCGACCTACTTGCTGTGAGAACAGTGTTATTTTACATGCATTTTTTATTTCTCTTTGCTATTTAGGCTTATTGGAACCTAGTTAGAATAAAAATCTAAATATCATCTTTTGATATGATAAATTTCGAAGCTAAAACCGTATATTGTGCAGCCCTACCCTTGACCCTACTATGTTAGCCAATGGGCTGCTTTCTCAGAATATTTCACTTTTTGTTCAACAGAAAGAAACTCAGAGACTATAGACCTTTTTCTTGGAACGCAAAATTACCCATGATGCTTTGCGTGTATGTGCAAGGAGAATGCGAAGAACTTCCGGTCGGCAGCTGATGCGTGTAAACAGTCACATTTGGACAGCTTTGAAACGATAGTTTTAATCTATTTTACCTGCTTTTATCCTCTTTATCTAATCCTGTTGTCCATCAGCAGCATCTCCTGGACTGATCATTTACAGAAATGTGATCTAATAGGATGGAAAACAGCTGCTGTGAAGCGTTTTCCCCTCGTTGTCAGACGGCATCTTCTGCAGTTTAAATGAAGCCTCGTCATCGCTAAAGTCAACATTTTCTCTTTATTTCAAATATATAACCAGCCCAAACTAATGTAGTTCAGCAAAATGTTTGACACACACACGTAGCCTGTCCTGTGCCACTGACACACTGATTTAATAACTGTGACAAAGTGAAAATATAGACTAGTGTCTTTTCCAAATGACAGAAAAACACAAACCGTGGTAAACACAACACACAAAATAAAATACAAACAGCTCGCGATTAGAATGAACAGCAGATCAGCAGCAGAGGATCAATAACAGACTTTTATTGCTCATTTTTGTAAATTGCACGACTTTTATACCTGTTAAGTTTCATGCCAGTACTCTGGTTTGCTCTCTCTCTCTCTCTCTCTCTCTGTGTGTGTGTGTGTGTGTGTGTGTGTGTGTGTGTGTGTGTGTGTTAAAGAGCTGCTGAGCTAACAGGCCGGGAACGCACACACACAAACACTGTATTTCTGCCGGCAGACACGTGAACTAGGAGAACGTTTTTCTCGTATTTCTATCTCGCTTGAACCACATGTGACAGATTATAACGGCTTTAACAGACACACAAGTTGTGTGTCACAAAAACGCTCTGTTATCCATTAAAAACGTCATTGAAACCCATTTTCAGAGCGCAAATTATCAGTTGTACACGCTGTAAACGGAAGTTTTTAGCATTCTACCGGAAGACGCTGGTCAGTATGGCGCCCTCCATGCAGCAGCCATGAAAAAGGTCTATAACTGTAAACTCTAAACATGTACAACCACTTGAGTGTGAGGAAATGAGGAAATGTTATATTTAGGTGAACTAGCCCTTTAATTTCTCACCCTAATGTCTCTGCTGACACCGCTGCAGCTTTAAAGTGCTGAAATCGGAGCAGAATCTTACACTCAGTCCTACTATCCATCTTTTCCTCCCAGAACCCCCGCATGTGTGTGTGTGCTGGCGTGCTCTACCGCCAGATCCCACCGGAACACACACACATGCTGCTATAAATCATTGAGTCAGAGGTAAGGACACACTGACTCCTGCATCCTCCGGCACCGTCACCGTTTATTCTTAACCATGATTATTCTCACAGTTCATCGCACGCACTAACAGACCTATAAACATCTGTCATTTATATTTAAAGGACACCATTTATGCTCCTTTTATAAGACGTAACATGTGTCTCTGTTGGCTCTACAGTGTGTGTTTCAGTTTGAGCTGAGAATATCACGCAGATAATGTTCTCCAGCTCTCTGAAACTGACCCTCCCAGGCTTTAATCCTAATTGTATATAAATATAGTAGGTCTTGTTATAAATGAAGTATCTGAGCACTTGATTACTTTATAAAAATTCAGTTGCCCTCAGACTCTTTAATCATGCAGCATAACCTTCACACCCCACTCAAAACAACTTACTTCACATCCGGTCACATGGTATGCCTTTAGGGCGGAGCTATCAGTTCTTTAAGTCTGAGCATCTGTAATTTAGGGCGGAGCTATCAGTTCTTTAAGTCTGAGCATCTGTAATTTAGGGCGGAGCTATCAGTTCTTAAGTCTGAGCATCTGTAATTTAGGGCGGAGCTAACAGTTTTTTTAGGATGGAGCTATCTGTCCTTTAGGATGGAGATATCAGTCTTTAGGGTGGGGCTTTCAGTGCATTAAGGTAGGGCTATCATTCCTTTTAGAGAGGGCCTGTCAGTCATTTAGGGCGGGGCTATCAGTGTATTAGGGTGGAGCTACCAATCCTTTAGAGAGGGGCAATTAGTCCTTCAGGGTGGGGCTATCAATCCTTTAGGGTGGAGCTATCAGACCTTGAAGGAGGGGCTATCAGTCATTTAGGGAGGGGCTATCAGTGCATTAGGGTGGAGCTATCAATCTTTTAGGGAGGGCCAATCAGTCTTTTAGGGAGGGGCTATTAGTCCTTCAGGGTGGGGCTATCAATGCTTTAGGGTGGAGCTATCAGACCTTAAAGGAGGGGCTATCAGTCATTTAGGGAGGGGCTATCAGTGCATTAGGGTGGAGCTATCAATTCAGTCACGTTCAGTCCTTTAGAGAGGGACTTTTAGTCCTTTAGGGTGTGGCTATCAATCCTTTATGGCTACAAATCTTTTAGGGTGGAGATATTAGTCTGTAAGGGAGCAGCTATCAGTCCTATGGGGTGAAGTTATCAGTCCTTTAGGATAGAGCTACCAGTCTTTTAGGGTGGATCTATCAGATCTTTAGGGAGGGGCTATTAGTCCTTTAGGGTGGAGCTATCAGTTCTTTAGGGAGGGGCTACCAGTCCTTAAGGGAGGGGCTATCAGTCCTTTAGGGTATAGTTATCAGCCCTTTAGGGTAGAGGTATCAGTCTTTTAGGGTGTAGCTTTCGGTCCTTTAGATAGGAGCTATCAGTCTTTTGAAGTAGAGCTATCAGATCTTCAGGATGGAGCTATCAGTCTTTTAGGGAGGGGTTACCAGTGCATTAGGGACGGCCTACCAGTCTTTTAAGGCGGGGCTATCAGTCGTAAAGGACTGGTAGGCTGTCCCTAAAGGACTGATAGCGGGGCTATCAGGGTGTGTCTTTTCATCTTTCCACAATCCAATCGGTTCCCAAAGTATGAAATCATGCACTGCCCTACATTTTATTCTCATTCTGAATATTCTCATGTTTTCGATGTACATCACGAGTTCACGACAGAGGGGAAAAGGGTCAACGTTAGCATGTGTTTGATGGCTTGTGTACTGTCTCTGACCTGACGTGTTTGCTGTGGATGAGGAAGCGCAGGCACAGGTTAGCCATGTTCCAGGATGAGCTGTTGTTGTAGCGCATCAGATTCAGAGCCATGGCCACATGAGAGTGACAGTTATCACAACACAGATTGTGCTGTAAAACAACAACACAACAACAGCGGTTAACATCAAGCAAACCAAAACAACAACACACCGATGACCAAATCCAAACACACTAAAACTAAAGGCACTTCAGGCGTAAATGAATGTGCCTGTGCTTTTGGATAAGGAATTCTTAATGATCTAAAAAAATTATCAGCCCAAGGCACTCGAAAAATCTGCTGTTTTTGACAAGGCTATTACTTAAAACTATCTAAAATAATAGCCATGTCAATAAAGGCTTTTAAAGTTTTTTCTTTTACTTATTTTTTGAGTGCCTTGGACTGATTATTTTATGTAAACACACAGATTAATCAGACAAAGAAGTGTGTATTAATAATAATCTTTGGTCTAAAATAAAAATTTTGTTTTTTGAACTGTTGTATAAAATCAATATTACCCCAACAAGACTCTGACCCCTTTTAACATCTCAGCTATAGTTAGACTGATAATTTAATATAATATAATATAAAATAATATAATGTAAAATAATATAATATAAAATAATATAATATAATATAATATAATATAATATAATATAATATAATATAATATAACATAACATAATATAATATAATATAATATAATATAATATAATATAATATAATATAAAATAATACAATATAATATAATATAATATAATATAATATAAAATAATACAATATAATATAATATAATATAATATAATATAAAATAATACAATATAATATAATATAATATAATATACTATAATATAATATAAAATAATACAATATAATATAATATAATACAATATAATATTATACAAAATAATATAATATAATATAAAATAATATAATATAATATAATACAATATAATATAATATAAAATAATACAATATAATACAATATAATATAATATAATATAATATTATATTATACAAAATAATATAATATAATATAAAATAATATAATATAATATAATATAAAATAATATAATAAAAAATAATATAATATAAAATAATATAATATAAAATAATATAATATAATATAAAATAATATAATATAAAATAATATAATATAATATAATAAAAAATATATAATATAAAATAATATAAAATAATATAATACAATATAAAATAATATAATATCTTTGGTCTAAAATTAAAATTTAGTTTTTTGAACTGTTGTATAAAATCAATATTACCCCAACAAGACTCTGACCCCTTTTAACATCTCAGCTATAGTTAGACTGATAATATAAAATAATATAATATAATAAAATATAAAATAATATAATATAATAAAAATAATATAATATAATATAAAATAATACAATATAATATAATATAATATAAAATAATATAATATAATATAAAATAATATAATATAAAATAATATAATATAATATAATATAAAATAATATAATATAATATAAAATAATATAATATAAAATAATATAATATAATATAAAATAATATAATATAAAATAATATAATATAAAATAATATAATATAATATAAAATATAATATAAAATAATATAATATAATATAATATAATATAATATAATATAATATAATATAAAATAAAATAATATAATATAAAATAATATAATATAAAATATTATAATATAAAATAATATAATATAATATAATACAATATAATATAATATAATATAATATAATATAAGACTGATATTTTGTACAGATAATATTTAGTTTTTAGCAAGCGTTTAATAATTTTGCTCCAAGAAAAATGCTTGATTATTCAAAAGTGCAGCACATTTCCTACAGGTCAATATTATCCATCAGTGTGCTTATAGTTTTAAACTAATACAATATCAGCGGTTGATGAATATTGGTGCATTTCTAATTTCTCATATTTCTGTCAGATATTCCTGCAGATAGCTCACCATTCTGTTCTTGTATTCCTCCGACGCTTCATGTACGGCCACATCCCAGGCGTTTGCTCCACCACCATACACTTTGTTCTTATCCAGCTTCCAGTATCTACAACAACAAGCATTCAAACGCACACATTACACATCAATAACGTCATCTTTAAAACTATATTTCATCTCGTATGTGCAGATTAGGGGTGAGGATACATAGAGAATTACACATTTATTTTAAACTTTAATTCAAAGTTATTTGTACAGTTCACTACACATAAACTACGGCCAGTGTAGTTGATCAGTTCCCCTATAGCACATGTGTTTAGACTGTGGGGGAAACAGGAGCACCCGGAGGAAACCCACGCCAACACGTGGAGAACATGCAAACTCCACACAGAAACACACACTGACCCAGCCGGGACTCAAACCAGAGACCACATTTTCTTTTATTTATTAATAATGAATAACAATGATTGCTTCAAAATAGGACTCTCTGGGTCGACCATATTTGATTTATTTTACTCACTTGGTTGGTTTCCCGAAGGCCATGTTGTCCTCCTGTGTACAGCAGAGATGAGAGACGTGAATAAGATGAACCAGTGCTGATGAGTAAAGACAGAATGAGCAGATGTAGGAGACTCACTGAGACGAAGTACGGTCCTGCGAAATCCCGGATCACCCCGGCGGAGCTGCAGATGCCCATGTGGCCAATGAAGGGCAAGAACCAGCTGACAACACACAACAATAATCAACACAACACAATACAACAATCAACAACACAACACAAGAATACAATACAATAATCAACAACACAAAACAATACAACAAATCAACAACACAACACAATACAACAATCAACAACACAACACAATACAACACAAGAATACAATACAATAATCAACAACACAAAACAATACAACAAATCAACAACACAACACAATACAACAAATCAACAACACAACACAATACAACACAAGAATACAATAATCAACACAACACAATACAACACAAGAATACAATACAATAATCAACACAACACAATACAATAATCAACACAAGTATACAACAATCAACACAACAATCAACAACACAACACAATACAATTATCAATGCAACAATACAACAATCAACACAACACAACAATCAACAACACAACACAATACAACACAAGAATCAACACAACACAATACAATAATCAACACAAGTATACAACAATCAACACAACAATCAACAACACAACACAATACAACACAAGAATACAATACAATAATCAACAACATAACACAATACAACAATCAACAACACAACACAATACAATAATCAACACAAGAATACAATACAATAATCAACACAACACAAAACAATACAACAAATCAACAACACAACACAACACAATACAACACAAGAATACAATACAATAATCAACAACATAACACAATACAATAATCAACACAAGAATACAATACAATAATCAACACAACACAATACAACAATCAACAACACAACACAATACAACACAAGAATACAATACAATAATCAACAACATAACACAATACAACAATCAACAACACAACACAATACAATAATCAACACAAGAATACAATACAATAATCAACACAACACAAAACAATACAACAAATCAACAACACAACACAACACAATACAACACAAGAATACAATACAATAATCAACAACATATAACAATACAATAATCAACACAAGAATACAATACAATAATCAACACAACACAATACAACAATCAACAACACAACACAATACAATTATCAATGCAACAATACAACAATCAACACAACACAACAATCAACAACACAACACAATACAACACAAGAATACAATACAATAATCAACACAACACAATACAACAATCAACAACACAACACAATACAACAATCAACACAAGTATACAACAATCAACACAACACAACAATCAACAACACAACACAATAAAACACAAGAATACAATACAATAATCAACACAACACAACACAACAATCAACAACACAACACAATACAACACAAGAATACAATACAATAATCAACACAACACAACACAACACATCAACAACACAATACAATACAACACAAGAATACAATACAATAATCAACACAACACAACACAACAATCAACAACACAACACAATACAATAATCAACACAACACAACAACCAACAACACAACACAATACAACACAAGAATACAATACAATAATCAACACAACACAATACAACAATCAACAACATAACACAATACAATTATCAACGCAACAATACAACAATCAACACACCACAACAGTCTACACAACACCACAACAATCAACACAACACAACAACAATCAACACAACACAACAATTAACACAACAATCAACCCAACAACAACACAATACAACATAAAAATACAAAATCAACACAACAATACAACAATCAACACAACAATCAACAAAACACCACAGCAGTCAACACAACACAACAATCAACACAACACAATAATACAACAATCATCACAACAACAAAACAATAAAAAAAACACAACAATCAACACAACAGTCAACACAACACAACAGTCAACACATCACTCAACACAACACAACAATACAATACAATAATCAACAACAATACAAGAATGAATGCAACAATACAACAATCAACACAACACAACAGTCAACACAACACAACACAAGAATACAATAATCAACACAACAATGCAATAATGAATGCAACAATAAAGCAATCAACACAACACAACAATACAACAATCAACACAACACAATAACAGAGCAGTCAACACAACACAACACAACAATCAACACAACACAAGAATACAACAATCAACACAACAATAAACAAAATTTAATAATAAACAACACCGTAACTAACACAACACCACAATAATAAACACAACACAACAATACAAAACCCAAGAACACTGTTCACCATCATCATCAGAGCAACACCACAGACGCTGATGGGGAATGTGTGTGTGTGTGTGTGTGTCTGAGAAAGCACATTTGAGAGAGTGTAAGTGTATGAGTGTGTGAGAGTATATGTTTGTGACTGTGTGTATGTGTATAAGTGTGTGTGTGTATATATGTCTATATGAGAAACTTTGTTGGTGAGTGACTGTGTATATGTTTGTGTGAGCGTAAGAGAGGGTGAGGGTGTGTGCACCTGTCTAATACTGTGTGTTTATGTGTGTTAGAGAGTATATTTGTCTATGACTGAGTGTGTTTATATGGATGTTTGAGACTGTGTGGACGTTTATCAGTGTGTGTGCGTGTATGTGTGAGCACATCTGAGACTGTAAGTGTATTATTGTCTGTATGTTTATGAGTGTGTGAGAGTATATATATATATATATATATATATATATATATATATATATATATATATATATATATATATATTTGTGACTGTATGTGTATGTGTTTATAAGTGTTTGTGTGTGTGTGTGTGTGAGAGAGAAAGAGAGAGAGAGAAAGAAAGATGTGTGTTTGTGTGTGTGTGTGTGTGTGTGAGAGAGAGAAAGAAAGATGTGTGTGTGTGTGTGTGATGTGTATGACGGAAAGGGTATATAATAAGTAGGTTTTACTATATAAAATACATAATGCCTATGAAGAGGCCCATCAATCATGTAAAGCAATACGTGTGTGTGTGTTTGTGACAGAGAGAGAAATAGAAAGAGAAAGCGTGTGTGTGTGTGTTTGGATTATACGAGCTCGCTCTCATCATTATGACAGACGGACACGTATTCGTTAAAGCGCGTGTACGCCACAACGGCTCGGTTGGTTACTCACGTCAGTACCGGGATCGGTGTCCAGACGATACAGTGCGGGTACCGGCTCATTTCTCTGTCAATTTTCTCGAAACCGCCGTGGTAGTGCTTCATGGTGTCAATCTCGCTTACATCCGCCATCACAGAGTGCGCGCTGACGTCATGACGCCCGCACACGCGCCGCCGGAAAAAGCCGAGCGCTAGCCGAACACAGCCAATGGTATAATAGCAGGTTTAATTAACATATAATTTTACAGAAAAAAAGAAAGGAATACTATTATCATTATATGTACTTTACCTGTTGTTATTGATTTTCTTTTACTATTCATAGAACAATTTGGCTAGTATTCCGATAAGAAGAATGCAAGAGGTAACGTTAAATGTCACATGTCTTGGAAAATAATGCCTATAATTGATCATTTCTGTAAACACTGCCACATTTAATTAAAGTTATTATATCACTTATAAAATGGTGTGTATTTTTAAAGCATTGATTTTTTTATGTATGCATTTTTAAAGAAATGGTTGTGTGTGTTCAAGAGAAAGCACACTTAAATGCATTGTGATGGCTAAATAAGATTAAAAGCAGATTTGTTTTGGCAGGATTAAAGCATGCACACACAGATGTAATGTTAAGGAAATGTAGAGCAGCTTCATTGATCTGTATGCTGTGTTTGTGTCACAGTAATTGATCTGAAGTCAGTGTAAAAGTGGAGCACAGGTGTGCAGTGAGCATTTATGAGGGATGTGCTCCAGATTATTCCAGTAGCGCAAGCAGTCACTAATGTACTGATGAACATGACTATATAGTGAACATCACACAGGATGCATCATGTGCAGATTGTTCATTCTAATTCGATTTGATTTAATTTACAGATTTAAAAAATACAGAGTACCTTTACAGTCAGCTTTATCATCAACTCTGTTTATCATCAACTCTGTTACATCAACTCTTTTATGTCTCTTTTACTTTGCTACAGTAAGCTTTGTTTATTGTCAACTCTGTTACCATCAGCTCTATCGTCAACTCTGTTGCATAAACTCTTTTACCGTCATCTTTTTTGATTATTATTAACTCTGTTACCGTCATCTTTGTTTATCGTCAACTCTGTTACGTCAACACTGTTATATCAACTCTTTTACAGACAACTTTGTTTATTGTCAACTCTGTTTATCGTCAACTGTGTTACCGTCAGCTTTGTTTATTGTCAACTCTGTTTATCATCAACTCTGCTACAGTTAGCTTTGTTTATGGTCAACTCTGCTACATGAACTCTGTTACTGTCGACTCTTATCGTCCATTCTATTTGTCAATTCTATTACTGTCAACTTTGTTTATCGCCAACTCAGTTAATCGTCAACTTTGCTACTGTCAACTCTGCTACATCAACTCTACCATCAACTCTGTTATCGTCAGCTCTGTTATCGTCAACTCTGTTATCGTCAGCTCTGTTATCATCAACTCTGTTACCGAACTCTGTTATCGTCAGCTCTGTTACCGAACTCTGTTTTGGTCAGCTCTGTTACCGAACTCTGTTATCGTCAGCTCTGTTACCAAACTCTGTTATCGTCAGCTCTGTTACCAAACTCTGTTATCGTCAGCTCTGTTATCGTCAGCTCTGTTACCAAACTCTGTTATCGTCAGCTCTGTTATCGTCAACTCTGTTACCGAACTCTGTTATCGTCAGCTCTGTTATCGTCAGCTCTGTTATCGTCAGCTCTGTTATCGTCAGCTCTGTTATCGTCAACTCTGTTATCGTCAACTCTGTTACCGAACTCTGTTATTGTCAGCTCTGTTATCGTCAACTCTGTTACCGAACTCTGTTATCGTCAGTCTTGTTATCGTTAACTCTGTTATCGTCAGCTCTGTTATCGTCAACTCTGTTATCATCAACTCTGTTACCGAACTCTGTTATCGTCAGCTCTGTTATCGTCAATTCTGTTATCGAACTCTGTTATCGTCAACTCTGTTATCGTCAACTCTGTTATCGTCAGCTCTGTTATCGTCAACTCTGTTATCGTCAGCTCTGTTATCGTCAACTCTGTTATCGTCAGCTCTGTTATCGTCAACTCTGTTATCGTCAACTCTGTTATCGTCAACTCTGTTATCGTCAGCTCTGTTATCGTCAACTCTGTTACCGAACTCTGTTATCGTCAGCTCTGTTATTGTCAACTCTGTTATCGTCAACTCTGTTATCGTCAGCTCTGTTATTGTCAACTCTGTTATCGTCAACTCTGTTATCGTCAGCTCTGTTATCGTCAGCTCTGTTATCGTCAACTCTGTTATCGTCAACTCTGTTACCGAACTCTGTTATCGTCAACTCTGTTATCGTCAACTCTGTTATCGTCAGCTCTGTTATCGTCAACTCTGTTATCGTCAGCTGTTATCGTCAACTCTGTTATCGTCAGCTCTGTTATCGTCAACTCTGTTATCGTCAACTTTGTTATCGTCAACTCTGTTATTGTCAACTCTGTTATCGTCAGCTCTGTTATCCTCAGCTCTGTTATCGTCAACTCTGTTATCGTCAACTCTGTTATCGTCAACTCTGTTATCGTCAACTCTGTTATCGTCAGCTCTGTTATCGTCAACTCTGTTACCGAACTCTGTTATCGTCAGCTCTGTTATCGTCTGTTATCGTCAACTCTGTTATCGTCAGCTCTGTTATCGTCAGCTCTGTTATCGTCAACTCTGTTATCGTCAACTCTGTTATCGTCAGCTCTGTTATCGTCAGCTCTGTTATCGTCAGCTCTGTTATCCTCAGCTCTGTTATCGTCAACTCTGTTATAGTCAGCTCTGTTATCGTCAACTCTGTTATCGTCAGCTCTGCTATCGTCAGCTCTGCTATCGTCAGCTCTGTTATCGTCAACTCTGTTACCGAACTCTGTTATCGTCAACTCTGTTATCGTCAACTCTGTTATCGTCAGCTCTGTTATCCTCAGCTCTGTTATCGTCAACTCTGTTATCGTCAACTCTGTTATCGTCAACTCTGTTATCAACTCTGTTATCGTCAACTCTGTTATCGTCAGCTCTGTTATCGTCAACTCTGTTACCGAACTCTGTTATCGTCAGCTCTGTTATCGTCTGTTATCGTCAACTCTGTTATCGTCAGCTCTGTTATCGTCAACTCTGTTATCGTCAGCTCTGTTATCGTCAGCTCTGTTATCGTCAACTCTGTTATCGTCAACTCTGTTATCGTCAACTCTGTTATCGTCAACTCTGTTATCGTCAACTCTGTTATCGTCAGCTCTGTTATCCTCAGCTCTGTTATCGTCAACTCTGTTATCGTCAACTCTGTTATCGTCAACTCTGTTATCGTCAGCTCTGTTATCGTCAACTCTGTTATCGTCAACTCTGTTATCGTCAGCTCTGTTATCCTCAGCTCTGTTATCGTCAGCTCTGTTATCGTCAGCTCTGTTATCGTCAACTCTGTTATCGTCAACTCTGCTATCGTCAGCTCTGTTATCATCAGCTCTGTTACCGAACTCTGTTATCGTCAACTCTGTTATCGTCAACTCTGTTATCGTCAACTTTGTTACCGTTAACTGTTACCTTCAACTCTTTTTCTCAATTAATGGAAAATGCCTGAAATGTACCTGGAAGGAGTCTTAAACATGTACAGTACACATTTTACAGCAGTATGTTATTGTGAACGCAGCCGTGGCCTGGTCTTCCTCCGCTCAGTGCCCTAGATGTGCGCCATACTCTACTCATTAGTGTATGTGGGTCACGTCACGGGTTTCCTCCTGTGTTTGTGGCACAACACGACAGCAAATGAATTACACACACAGTGAAAAACAAACTATTCAGCAAAAGCAGACTCTGACAAACTGTGTGCAGAGAAAGTGAATGTAGAAGCTTTATCACAGCTGCGCTCTGGGATTCAGATCTGCGTAAGCTCACAGCAGCCAATCAGATCACAGCCAATCAACTCACAGTAGCCAACCAGCTGCCAGGAGCACTGTTTCCCAGGAAACAACCTCTTCTGTGCACCAGGGTTGATTGAAATATTAAAAATACACAAACAAAGTAATTCTGTTATGAAATATTTTTAACAATTGAAAATGTCTGTTTTATAGGACACGGTTTCCATGAGTCTTAAATTGGTTTTCATTCAATTAAAGCCTAAAAAAGGGTTCAAATCAAAGCAACAAGTCTTAAAATGATATGATCATAGCGCTAACTATCATGAGGAAATCTTTCTTTATGTGTTTATTCCAGCCCGATATCATGAGGAAGCATAGCTATTTTACGTCTTGTCAGAAAAGTAGCTAATTAGTGAAATTTCATACAATTTAATTCAGATGTAAACACACAATGTACGAGTGTCAGGGAGCCACTAGCAATGTGAAAATATGCAAAATTATGACTAACACTTTTGAATTCCGGAAGCATGCACTGCACAAGTCAGTGGCGCCATCTAGTGGCGGAGTTCAAAATGCCTAAAAATTACAACTGCAATTTTTGAAGTAACTCAAATCATTCAGCGGAGTGATATAGAGCTGTAATGCGCTCAGAATCTGCCGGAACTACTTTAGCTGTGCCTTTATCTGACAATAACCAAACTCATCCATCTATCCATCCATCTATCTCTCCATCCATCCATTGTTCTCTCTCTATCTATCTGTTCGTCCGTCCATCCATCCATCCATCCATCCATCCATCCATTGTTCTCCATCTATCTATCTATCTATCTATCTATCTATCTATCTATCTATCTATCTATCTATCTATCTATCTATCTATCTATCGTTCTTTATCCATCCATCCATCCATCCATCCATCCGTCTGTCTGTCTGTCCGTCCATCCATCCATCTATACACACATACACACACACACACATCTATCTATATCCATTCATCCATCAATCTATCATTCTTTATCCAACCATCCATTCATCTATCCATCCATCCATCATTCTCCATCCATCCATCCATCCATCCATCCATCCGTCTGTCCGTCCATCCATCCATCCATTCATCCATCCATCTATCTATACACACACACACACATCTATCTATATCCATTCATCCATCAATCTATCGTTCTTTATCCAACCATCCATCCATATATCCATCCATCCATCCATCCGTCCATCCATCATTCTCCATCCATCCATCGTTCTCCATCCATCCATCCATCCATCCATCTATCCATCCATCATTCTGTCCGTCCGTCCATCCATACACTGTTCTCCATCCATCCATATCTATATCTATCTATCTATCTATCTATCTATCTATCTATCTATCTATCTATCTATCTATCTATCTATCTATCTATCCATCCATCCATCCATCCATCCATATTAAAGCACGCACACACACACACACACACACACGCACACGCACACACACCCTTCTATACCTATCGTTCTTTATCTATCTGCTCATCCATCATCTATCTGAAACAGTGAGATTTTAAGAGAATGGATGAAGCGACTCATGTTTGTAAATAAATTAATTTTATTTGAGACAGACGAGGAAAAGAAAGCGTCTGGAGAAGCTGTGCAGTGTGTTTGTCCAGTAATGCGAGCGATTATGACTATATAAAGCCATGCGGTCGATGACGAAACTGAAAACACATCGGCAATGATCAATGATCAGCTGCCGCTGAACTTTCAATCGCAAATATGTATGTAAATGCTGCACTAAATGGTACTCAAAAGGAAACAGTGAAACAAAAACACACATATAATCCCAAAATAGACCCGATTCTGTTGCCTTTTATAATCTGATATACGCTCTACAATAATCTGGTTTACCGTCTCTTCTCGGGTTCATCGGTGAAGGTGAGAGAAACACACAGACGTCCTGCTTGTGCCGATGAAGAAGGTCAAAATTAATAACTATAATCATAAAATCCCTCCAAAAGCATCTGACAGTGAACATCACCATTTTCAGAATAAAAATGCAAGTCAGAGTCGAACAGAAACAGTTTATTTGTCCAAAAGAAAGTGCTGCAGACCTATAAACATACTTTGATGAACAAGAACACTCAGTTTCCCGTCCTCAGAAAAGAAAGGAAATCACGTCCAACAGCGTCCGATATAACAAGCCTCGCTTTAGAGACAACCAAGCACTTTGTGACTTTTGGAAATGCGCAGTGCTGTTTAACCATTAATCAGGACTAATTATGTGCAAATACACTCTTTTACCTACATAATACATGTGCTCTGTATGTATATATGCGCACACACATGCACGTATATACCTAAATATATTTACATATAATCTCTTATACACAAATATATTTATATATGAACTATTTCTGTACATATATACACATGGATGTGTGAATTTATATATGCAGGATTTTGTGTACGTATAAATGCACACACAAATATGTATATACATTATGCGCATTGTTATATACAAATATTTTATATATAAGTACATTTTCTATACATGTATACATGGATGTGTGTTTTTATATATACACACAAAACAATTTGTGTAAAGGGTGTATATTTATTATGCATATATAAATGCGCACACATATATATGAAAGATATTTACATATATATTAATGTTCATATAATTTATATACAAATTTAATATATATAGATGTGTGCATTTATATATATATATAATAACATTCTGTGCATATTATGTAAATGCAAATGTGTTTATTTTGCATGCAATCAGTCAGGATTAATCGTTAAACAGCAGTCAATCGAGCGCTACGCTTCACTGATGCTTGTGTTTTGTTGCAGATAGTGATCCGCAGGTGCATGTGCTGTATTGTGCGAGGGGGAAAACACACTTCTCCAGACTTCTGCATAGTGCGGAGCGGCAGCATTGGTTCGTGCGGCGTCGCGAGCTGGATTGCGCAGTAAATGTGTGTGTGTGTGTGTGTGTTCAGCTGGAGCGGCACTGGACCTGACCCTCGGAGCTGTCCTCTTCATCCGACCCCTCGGCCCCGCGGCTGCTCAGACCGCTGATTCTGTAGCCCATGTTCAGCAGCATCACCTCCAGGGGGTCTGCGTTCATGCGCCGCTGGTTAGCCTGCGCTGCGCCCTCCATGTCCTCCACCACACGGCCGTTCTCATTCTCACACTGACCAGAAACAAAAGTAAAAAAATAAAGTGGAGATTACTGCAATATTACTTCTGCAGCAGTGCACAGATAATGCATGACCATATTCAATAATTCAACTGACCTTTCGATAAGCCCCACCCAAAAACTGCCACTGGCTTAGCACCCGTAGCTACGCCCAGGGCCTCTGTCAAGATTGAGCAAAGGAAACAAACCAAATCGCTGTGCATATGGATTGTGCACATCTGATACCCGCCATCCGAAAAGTGTGAACGGGGTGATGGAAGTTTTCTTCCCTTTCCCAATTCAAAAACCCAAGAGGAGAAATGCCAATGTGGATCAAGCTCTGTGAGGGGCGCTGAAGGAGCACAATCCAGTCATATCTCCATCTGTTTTGAGCTACGAATATTTGCAATTACATATCAACAGAACAAAACTGAGATGTGATCACAAACTGAGCACCTGTGATGATCAATCTACTTCACCCGCAGCTGTTTTTTAGTCATTTATAACCCTCATGTCGATGTCAGAGCTACAATTCACCAATGTTTTCGTCCGTCTTTTAGAGATTTAGTCATTGGTGACGATGTTATATCAGGTCTGCTTTTATATTTGGTGTCTGATTAATATTTGCTGGTAGGGAAAATCTATTTGTTCACTTCTGCTTCAATTTATTGATTTTTTTTTTCCCACTGAACTGCAAATTAGAATAGAAACAGTATAAAGAGCACACAAACACACTGACGGATATAGGTGCTGTGCATTGTTATGGGTCACTGATGCTATTATTCGGCACAAATCCATCAGTTTCCCTTTCTAGCTGTTCTTTCTCTGATTGAATGATGTAGAAGCTCTGTCCATTTGTGTTTCCTTGTGGGTTGGTACCGCTATTTTTTTATTGCACAACATTAATCTATCAGGCTTTTTGGCTAAAAAATAGGGAAATCACGGTTTAATTTGTTAATAGATTATTTTTGAAAATCACCCATCCTGCTGTGCATGAACTAATCTGTTGAATGGTCAGCGTATGAGGCGGCAACTCTAATTAAATTATTCTGTAATCGGTTGTCTATTATATGGTGAATATACTCCTGTAATGCAGACTGCAGTCCTTTTTTTGTCTTGCTTTCTCCAATATCTCACCTGTTTGCCAAAAATTACTAAATCATATTCCAATGGCGATGCAGTGGTGCAGTAGGTAGTGCTGTCACCTCAAAGCAAGAAGGTCGCTGGGTCGATCCTCAGCTCAGTTGGTGTTTCTGTGTGGAGTTTGCATGTTCTCCCTGCGTTCGCGTGGGTTTCCTTCGGGTGCTCCGGTTTGCCCCACAGTCCAAACACATGCAGTACAGGTGAATTGGGTAAGCTAATTTGTCCGTAGTGTATGAGTGTGTGTGTGTGGATGTTTCCCAGAGATGGGTTGCGGCTGGAAGGGCATCCGCTGTGTAAAAATGTGCTGGATAAGTCGGTGGTTCATTCCGCTGTGGCGATCCTGGATTAATAAAGGGACTAACCTGACAAGAAATAAATATTCCTGGCAATGTCTGACATTGGCGCATACACATTGTCAATTGAGAGTTTTTGTGACGTCACAGCATTATGGGGAAACTCCAATGGTGGACGAAACATACTATCTCTGAACGCCACAGTCTAAATGATTTCTTTTTAGCCAAAGCAGGATAATTGGCCCTTCGCTAAGCCCCGCCCTACTTAGTTACTGTTGCTACGCCTGTCAAACTTTCATGCCTGGAACGTCTTTTTCAATGTGTATGTGCCGGTGTCAGACATTCCCAGGGATATAACAGGTGCTATATCATATTCACACCCTTACTAGAGCAAGCTTCAGATTGGTTAACGTGGCGCGAATGTCCGCTGAAGTTCAGGTTTTTCAACTTTAGCGATTCTCGAGTTAAGCGCGTCAAATTCGCAAAAAGCTCAACTCGCGCCTCATTCACGGCGCCTCATTTGCGTGAACTGTACCACAGGATGTCGATTTGCATCTTTGCATTGATTAATATGTTAATCTCTTGCGATTGATGCTTCATTTGCATCTGGTGTGACCAGACTCAAATGACTATTACTAAATTCATTTAGAAAATGATATTTAGTAAAAAAAATAAATAAAAATGTGGAAATGTGGAAAAAAAGCCATATTGCCTAACCCTAGTAATCATATTTTTGAGGTATAAAAACATGTATGTGACATCTCTGGAGTGTGAAGTGAAGTTTGAGCTGAGAAGAGCACACAGATAATGTTCTCCAGCTCTCTGAAACTAGCCCCTTTCACACAGTGATACCGGTAAATATCCGGAAAATTTCCGAAACGACTTTACCGGTAAATTTAAAAAAACGCTGTTCACACAGGCGAGGATGTTATGGAATTTTTCCGGAAAAGAGCATTCACACATCCATTCCAAAATACCGGTAAATTCTGACATCACTGACCAGAAATGAGCTCTAAATGGCTGGGCTTGTGTATATAAACATTTGACTACATAACAAACTCTGTGGATGGATCAGTGTTGTGAAAAACTTCGATGAAAACATATAGAGAAACACTTTCGCGTGTCGAGATGTACAGGAAATGTGTGTGTGCTCATGGACTGTTGATGGGCACACGCAAAGCTTGAAGGTAAACAAACAACGGCTTATCATAAGCATCTTATCGATAATTATTTACATGGTTGGCATTAAGATGAACATATAAATGTTATCTGACTAACATCCAGCGGCTAAATGTGTCTGGAAAAATATTCAAAGGCTTTTATTTTTATAAACCGCGTGGATGTGAATGCGTCTGACTGTTCTGATTGGCTAAAGCAGACGTCTCACGTCAGCATGTTCTAGACGTGTACGCGCTTATTACGGCAATCTTCCTTCTGCATTCACACAGCGCAGCATTCCGGCAAATTACCGGTAATGTTACAACTTCTCTTTCCGGAAAATAGCCAGAACTAATTTACCGGTATTTTCAAAAAAGGGCCTGTTCACACATACAAACCTTTCCGGAAAATTGCTGATAATTTTCCGGAAAGGTCTGCATGTGTGAACGGGGCTATTGACTCTTTCAGGCTTTGATTCTAATTGTGGCGTTTTGGTGACTGTCACTTTAAATGCAAATGAGACTGTGCTCTTTTCAGAAGAGGGCGGAGATACAGATAGCTGTGCATCAGCATAGTGACAGATGTGCTTCAGTGTGATGTGGTGTGCTTCAGTGTTCTGTCAGTCTATGTCGCTCCTGTTGCTGTTTATCTAAAACTCCACATCTATAATCCTCTTAGTCTATGCTGACATTATCTTCACCAGCTCAAACACTCTAATGGCTAATGGACAGACAGCTGCCTCTCACTTAGGGCTGCTGCTTATGCTAATGAAATGGAGAGATGGGCACCAGTGGGCGGGGCTTTGCCCTCTGATGACACGTACAAAGGGGGAATGTCAATCAAAGTGTTTTTGCAGTCTGTTTTGATCAAGGCTGGAGATATTCACACACTGCTGACACACACAACTGTGATTTCAGCACAATAGCTCCTCTTTAAGGAGTGTGTACCTCGGGTCTGGGGCTCCAGAGCCGCACCACGGGGTCGATGCCGCTGGTGGCCAGGAAACAGTGTCCGGGATGCGGCTGCAGGCAGTTCACTATAGACTCGTCTCCCTGTAAGATCCGCACCAGATTCGTCGTCTCTTTCTCCCAGATGAAAAACGAGCCGTCGTCTGAACCGCTCACAATGTACTGGCCTTTACTGCAGAGAGAAACCATCAGATACAACTGGAACATATTATTGGAAAAGGATTTAATTCCTTTGATTTTATAATGGGCTTCACAGTGGCTCAGAGGTCAGCACTGTCGCCTCACAGTGAGAAGGTTGCTGGTTTGAGTCCCGGCTGGGTCAGTTGGTGTTTCTGTGTGGAGTTTGCATGTTCTCCTCATGTTGGTGTGGGTTTCCTCTGGGTGCTCCGGTTTCCCACACAGTCCAAACACATGTGCTATAGGGGAATTGATCAACAAAACTGGCCGTAGTGTATGTGTGTTTTTTTGTGTGTGTGTGTGTGTGTGTGTGTGTGTGTGTGTGTGTGTGTGTGTGTGTGTGTGTGTGTGTGCATGCGAATATGTGTGTATGGGTGTTGAAAGCTGAAAAGGCATCCACTATGTAAAACATATGCAGGAATAGTTGGTGGTTCATTCTGCTGTGGCGACCCCTCATAATTTAAAACACGACTGATTCAAAAACAGTCAAACAAAACAACATCAAAACCTGCTTCAAAGGTGAAAATTGGTGTTTATATATATATATATATAAATATAAAACATTTTATACTCTATATTTATGCATAAAAACTAACAAAAACAAACACGGTACACACAAATATATTTTGTAAATATGAACTGAATTTTGAATGCAATTAAATTGCGATTGATCATTTGACAGCAGCATTATTATATGCAAGACATTGGACAACAGTGGTTTGTTCTGTAGCCAATTAGAAATATATATTACTTAAGAGGGCTAACAGTATTGACCACAGTCATTTTTACATTTTTATAATATATATTCTTAATGCATTTGTTTTATTTTTTTTAAACCGACAGGTGACGTCACTACACACATATTTTCTTACAGTATGGAAGTGACTAATGTGTCTGTAAACTGACCTCCCAAAGAAGTTTGCCTCCTTAATGTCGGTGGTGGTATTGCAGTGTCCGCAGTAGCGATGCTTATAGTCAAAACTTCGCTCTCTGAGGACGATCTCATCCTCCGGGATCGACTCCTTCCGGCTGAAATTATGGAAGCGGATTGAGCTGTTCCCCTTCTTGTCATCCGCTAGATAAGGTGCATGAAAAATAGTTTAGATTATTCCAAAAATAATAACACAATGTAAGATTCAAGACAAGAACATATGCGATTCAGGCTCATTAGAATTACGTGCTTCAGCCTACATGTTTTGAAACCGCACAAACATATGTAAACATACGTTTGACTGCAGTTTGTAGGTTAAATGTACACTAGGGGGCAGTGTGATGAAAACAACGTTTGCTTCTTTTCACATTATTGATATTTGCAGGGACATATTATTGAAGGATAAAGGATTATTTTCATGCAGTGCTTTGCATAATATTAAATATACGCCACAAAAAAAAAACGTAACGTCTTTGATTTGTAATGAATTAGTTTGCGTCACCTATCTAACCCCATATGGACAGTTTGTATGACATGGTCAGTTTTATCGTCTTTTTCATAGTGTTGTGCTGCAGAGCGCTCAAGTTTAGCGAAGGTAAAAGCAATGTAAAATCTAGAAAATGCTAGTGTAGCGCTCTTTTTTTCCTTATGTTTGCTTTTGTAAACACTATTGGTTGTGTCTAGCTGATCTGTACGACAAGCGTCGCCTTCTAGTAAACATGTACAAGGGCATGTAGCTAAAATGTACAATAAAATGTACACGTAGTTAGGGATGCAACAATTAACCGATTTCACTATTGACCTCGGTTTAATTGATCATGGTTAATTATTCATAAAGGCTACTCAACACCACATTTCAGCACAGAACAAAACTGCTGCAACTAAACAAAGTTACTCCAACTGTGCACAAGTTTGAAGTTTCGAGCTAGTACATCGAGACTAATAACCATGCACACTGGATTAACTGTGGCTATTAACTAAGGGCCTTTTATATATTGTGTCTTTGCACGCACAAGTTCGTTATTTCCAGTGGAAGTGCATGGTTTGCACGCGCATATTAGGATCGATGCGCTTATGCTTTCCAGTCGCACCAAGTTGAAAGAATGCCACAAATGCACCATGAGTCACATGACAAGAACTGGACTGATCAGCTTCATACTTTTAATGGAATATAAACATTTCTACTTCAAAGAGAAAAAAATACAATACAATAATTTTTTTATTCTTATTTTTATTTTTTTTTATTGTTCTATCATTTATTTTCAGTGTAAAATTATTACTTAATTTTAAATGACTTAATTTTAAATTCTATTGTTTGCTTTTATTATTATTTTGTCATGTATTATTAAGCTACTGAGCAGCAATAAACAAAACTTTAATATAAGGAGTTTTCAGGTGATTTTCTAAACTAGTAGTGTTTGAAATTAATAAATGCATAATATTTTTCAGAGATGGGTTGCAGCTGGAAGGGAATCCACTGCGTAAAACATATGCTGGATAAGTTGGCGGTTCATTCCACTGTGGCGACCCCTGATTATTAAACGGACTAAGCCGAAATGAAAATGAATGAATGCATAATAATCGGGATAACCGTGAAACCGAGATTATTTCTCAGGCTATAATAGTACAACCAAAATCTATAATCGTTGCATCCCTACATGTAGTGCGTATTTCAGATTTTTCCAAATGTAGAGAGCGCCCTCTAGAAGATTTTTCATTTAAAATTTAAAACAAAAAGTACTTAAGTTAGTTATACCAGATCCACAAAAAATGTAGACAGCGCCCTCCAGTGGATTTGTCATCTGAAACGTACAAAAAGTACTCCAAGTAACATATTCTATATTCACAAACATTTAGGATTTGTCATCTGAAAAATTAAATGTACCGCAAGTACTGTATTTCAGATTTGGACAAACGTAGACATCGCCCTCTAGTGGATTATTCAATTTAAACCTTCAACAAAACGTATTTAAATAGCTTTTATCAGATTCAGAAAAATGTAGACAGTGCCCTCTAGTGGATTTGTCATCTAAAATGTACAAAACGTACCGCAAGTATTGCATTTTCATCTAAAGCGTACAAAATGTAGCGTATATAACATATGTCAGCAAACACCACCCTCTAGTGGATCTGAATAATACAAAACGTACCCAAAGTAACGTATTTCAAATTCGCAAAAATGTACAGAGCGCCCTCTAGTAGATGTGTCAACTGAAAAGTACAACAAAACGTACCAAAAGTAACATTTCAGATTTAAAAATAATGTACACAGCGCCCTCTAGTGGATTTGTCATTTGAAAAGTACAACAAAACGCACCCTAAGTAACGCATATTAAATTAGCCTAAAAATCTAGACAGTGCCCTCTAGTGGCCATCTGAAACAGACAAGAAAGCGTACCCTAAGTATTGCATTTCAGATTCACAAAAAATGTAGAGGGCGCCATCTAGTGGATTTGTCTTCTGAAATGCGCAACACAACAGACCTGGAGCAATGTAGTTTGAGTTTAGCACAAATGTAGGCTAAGGCACGCATGTCCAGTGGGCCTAAGCTGAACCTACAGGCGTCTGTTTTGGAGAAGAGCGCTGCCTTGATGTCTTTGTCGAGGGCGTCACAAGCACTGCTGTGCGCCTGCTCAGGGAACTTGCCCTTGAAGTCATTGAGACACTCCAGAGCCTCAGCCACGTACTTCAGCTCAAAGAGGCAGCGCGCTAAACGGAAATGAGCCTTCAGGTGGCCCGGGTTTAGAGACAAGGCCTTCAGACAGTCCCGCAGCGCATCGTAGTGATCTCCATCCCTGCCAGACACACACACACACACACATTAATGTTTACTTGAAAACACATTACAGCTAAATTAAAGCAAAGTTGATCATTTGATGTGCCTGTCACTGAGTATTTCAAGTGTGTTTAAAGTAATCATGCACAGGGAACTGTGTATTTTTAAGGGATGGGATGGTTATAAAAACGATTGCTATTGCTGATTTTGTTTATATACATGTTATTGCGCTGCAACATAGGCTGAATACATGTAACACAGACAGCCAGTTAAGTCTGAGTCTAAAGTGAAAGTGCACATTAGTGGAAGACAGCGCCCAAACTTGCTTGCATGTACAGTGTAAATGCAGACATCAGACACAAGTCCCTTTACAAGCTGATGTAAGCGGATCATCAAAAAATGTCTGGTCTCACCACTTGCGCTTCATGTATGCAGCAGCACGGTTTCCGTACAGCATGGCGTTGGGTCCGGCCTCATGGATGCCCAGACTGTAGAGCTGAATGGCTTGAGTCCACTGCTGACGTGCAAACGCATCGTTCGCTCGCTGCTTTATCCTCTCCAGATGAAGAGGGAGATCACCAGAGCCACTGCTGAATGCACACACAATTATATGAATTAATTATTTTGTAAATATATCATATATACATACAAACATGCGTAGCCACAATGAAAAAATGCATTTCTTTCTTAGGTTTGTCATCTCTAGTCCAAATATTTACAAATTTTAACAGTAAGCATTTTCTGGAAAGGCAAAATGGTTTTATTTTTTTTAAGTTAATAATTTTTTCCTTAAAGCAAGCAAAATATTCTGCCGGTGAGATTAATTATATCAAATTAATAAGAAGATTATTTTATTAACTTTATATTTACATTTTGAACCCCTCAGATTCCAGATTTTCAAATTAAGAGTCGTATATTAACATATCATACATAAATGTAACGCTTATTTATTCAGTTTTTATGTAATGTCTAAATATCATGATGGAATTAGGGATGCACATGAGCAAACAAAACGATCCATTTTTCTTTTAAGCCAAAAAGACTATTAGAATAGCAAGTAAAAAGGAAAAATTTGTTAAGGATCCTACTGTAAATATATCTAAATTTACAATATTTTATTTTAATTATATTATATTTTATTTATATTATATTATAAATTATTATCTTTTAATTATAATATATAATATTTTAATTATATTATATTTTATTACATTTTATTTTATTTATTATTATTATATTTTCTTATATAATTTATTACATTTTATTATATTTAAATTTTATTATATAATATTTTATTTATATTATGTTATATTATATCAACTATATTATATTATATTATATTATATTATATTATATTATATTATATTATATTATATTATATTATATTATATTATATTATATATAGTTTTAATAACAGATTAATAATAACGGATTTATTTTCTCTTTGCCACGATGAAAGTAAATAATATTAGAATAGATATTCTTCAAGACACTAGTATTCAGCTTAAAGTGACAAGGCTTAACTAGGCTTAAAGGCTTAACTAGGGTAATTAGGGTAACTAGGCAGGTTAGGGTAATTAGGCAAGTTATTGTATAACGATGGTTTGTTATGTAGACTAATGGGGGGGGGGGGGGGGGTCAAAAAATTTAAAGCTGCTTTTATTCTAGCTGAAATAAAACAAATGAGACTTTCTCCAGAGGAACAAATATTGACAGACATACTGTGAACATTTCCTTGCTCTGTTAAACATTATTTGGGAAATATTTAAAAAAGAAAAAAAAGGGTGGCGAATAAATCTGACTTCAACTGTATACATAAATATACACAGTACACGCACACATATATTATGTCAAAACAAAGTTTTAATTTGTATGTGATTAATCATGATCATTTTTGTCCCAGCAACAATTATATTATATTAATTTTACTTTCAGCTGATGTTTAAATGTCAACATCTAGAAAAACCCTGGTTTAGTGGTCCACATATAAACATGATGGAAACAGTGATGCTCATAAATCAACATTACCTGGAGACTTTGGCCAGTTTAAGGCGGCTGGCTGGCAGATGAATCCCATTGGACACACCATTAGTGGTTTTCCCGTTCTGTACGTCTGCAGATCATGAATAAAACCAACACAACATCAGGGGTGCTGCAGTTATGAAGGCTGGTGATATCATTCATATTGATAATACATTTATAATGATATTTTGTGAATGTGTTGTACAATGAATTATATGCAACATCTCTAGTCAATTTACACCAATTCGACACTTCACACATTCATGTCTTTTTCCAAATAAGACTGGCTAAATAATTAATAATAATAATATTAAATATTAAATAAAGGTGGAGCGGTGGCACAGTGGGCAGCAATGTCAGATGACAGCAAAAAGGTCGCTGATTCGAGCCCCGGCTGGGCCAGTTTGCGTATCTGTGTATTCGCATGGGATACCTCCGGGTGCTCCGGTTTCCCCCACAGTCCAAACACCTGCGCTATTGGTGAATTGGGTCGGCTACTGTCTGTAGTGTATGTGTGAATGAGAGTGTATGGGTGTTTCTCAGTGATGGGTTGCAGCTGGAAGGGCATCCGCTGTGTAAAACATATTCTGAATAATTTGGCGGTTCGTTCCGCTGTGGCAACCCCAGATTAATAAAGGAACTATGTCGAAAAGAAAATTAATGAATGAATGATAATAAACTATCACAAAATACACATTTAAAAATTATTACAGAAATATTATATCAATATGGATTAAATAATAAAATAATAAAATTATATTAATAAATATCACATAAGATTTTATTAAATACTAAAAAAAATTTAATTGCAATATATATAAATATATATATATATATATATATAAATAAATATACATATATATAAATATATATATATATATATATATATATATATATATATATATATATATATATAAAAATAAATATATATACATATAAATAAATATATATATATATATATATATATATATATATATATATATATATATATATATATATTTAAATAAATAAATATAAATATGACTGCATTCACAGCTTACCTGTTGACGAATGGCACTTTTTGGGCAGCAGAAAAGTGTACGGCCTCTGCTTAAACGTCAGGTCGAATAAATACACCTGCAAACACAAAGCAGCGAATAAAACATCTTCAGTTCTGCTTAAAAACATCAGCAGAAAGACAGCAGGACCGGTTTCTTTACTTGTTCTCCACCCATGTTGACCAGCAGCTCGGTGCCGTCAGGACTGAACGTAACGTAAGTCGCCACTAGAACTCGCAACCTGTTATTATAGTCCGGAAGCTTCACAGGTAAATGACCTGCAAACAGAGACACACTTCAGTAAAATCTTAAAACTCCATTCATGAGCATCGAAACAACGCTAACAACAAACCTGCAACATAATACTGTCCAGCGCCATCCGGTATTGACTTTCGCTTATCGCAAAACGTGTGAACGCCTGCTGACGAACTCTGACTCAGAGACTTCCTGGAAGACAATTAATCAATAATAATAATAATAAAAACAACAAGTGAATCCACTGATACAACAGAACGTTCTGCTAATTTTTAACCAAAATCTGCTCATCTGCTTCTCCTTTTCTGATGATTCTGATTGGCTGAAATATGCTTAGCCACTCCCCTATGACCGTTAGTTTGCTGCAAGCAAAAGACGAGAGGCGGGGCTCCAAAATAAAACCCCGCCCCCTACACTAATAATTAGTTTCAATTGGAAATATGTTATTACACTTCAGTAAAAGTCTGCAACAACTTCCACTTGATGAAGACTTGAACAATATTTAATCAGCATTTTCTTTAACTCCTTTAAAGTCCACCTGAACTGGAAGCTGCTGAGACTTTTAATTACAGTATGTTGATGTTCTTCCAACTGAAACTGAGTATTGAGTAGGGGGCGGGGCTTTCTTCTGCACATCATTTCCTTAAAACGAACTAACAGTAAAGGGGGCGTGGCTAAAAAATAAAGTGTCTGAAGCATCAAACTGACATGAACAGAGCAGGAGCCGCTCCACATACAGTAGCTCTACATGGACATGAGCTCAATATTTCTGTGGTGATGCAATATAAATCCCTCATACTGTTAAATAAAAAGGGTTTGTCTCCAACAATTAATCTGACTGCGCATTTACAAAACACCCTTAAATCATTTTTGATTTTAGATGGATTTTAATATAACGCTGATAACGCTTCTGATAACGCTGACCTGTGATTGTGGATCATCCTGATGTCGTAGAGCCGCACGAAGGGCCCGTTGGCTCCAACCGCAAGGTAATTGTTGTCTCGAGGGTTCACGGCCAGACATTTGGCCTCGACGAGCTGACCACAATACTCTGTCAGATCGATCAGAACATCAGAGCGCTTGCTGCTCTCTCTCAGATCATACTGCCTGCAGAGACACACACACACACGTTTAAAACACACACACACCGAAAAAACACAACCACAAATCAGAAAAAAGTGTGGATAGTATGGAAAAGACAAATAAAACAGAAAGTCGGGATTTCTACATGTACTTTGACTTGTACTTCATTAGAGACAATATGAACACACAATATTAAACTTTTTGTTTGGTCAACTTCATTTCAGTTGTAAATGAAATACCAGACTGGTTGTTGGTTTGAGAGGGGGGAACAGTGGATGCATGGAACAGGAGGCGTGAGGAGGAAAGATTTGCAGCCTGCAGGAAGAGATCTGAATGTCTCTCCCTCTAGAGACACTAAGGCTGCTTTCACACCTACACTTTTGTTTGGGAACGTGTCTCGTTTGCCCAGTTAGCGCGGTTCGTTTGGCATATGTGAACAGGGCAATCGCGCTCTGTTCCATGCCAAAGTAATCGCTCCGAGATCGCTTGAATGAGGTGGTCTCGGCTCGACTGAAACGAACCCTGGAGCGGTTTGATTGCAGTGAGAAAGCGATCCGATCCGAGCGCGGTTATATCACAGTGTTTTATGGATATGTAATAGGCTTACGGCTATATGAAGAGAGAATTATGAGTATGGCGGGAAGTTTCGCGAGTCTCCGGATGCTTGCAAACGAGTGATGATCTCCCGGTAATCTCGCGTCTCACTCCCGGTCCTCAAATAGGCATCGTCGCGCACCCTTATCACCCCTCCCCACCGCGTCTCTACTCAGGCACGCGCGCACCCTGTCAAACACCACCAAACCACCACCTCTCCTGACAGCTGAGCGGGACGCTGCAAAATAAACCCTGACACTCTGACCAATGTGAGGAGAGTTTACTCACACGTGACTTGTTTTAGCTCTTTTGGTCTGATTAGAAACTTTGCAGTGTGAAAGCGAACCGCTCCAAGAGCAAAGAGCAACAATGAAACAATTGTAATCTCTGTTTCAGAACAACTGAATCCATTCACAGGTGTGAAAGCACCCTGAGTGAAACCAGATACCACAAAGCGAGCGACGCAAACCAACGGAAGAATGCCAACAGCCTCTCTGTAGGGAACCAGAACCCGACAAAGCCTCTATATCAGTGGATCCCAACCTTTTTTTGCCTGTGACCCCATTTTCCCTGAGAAAATATTGCAAGGCCCCCCTCCACATTTAATGATATCATCGCTCATATAAATTTGCAGTAGGTATGTCAAAATAAAGATTGTTTTCAAACATACAATATGTTTATTACAATATCTAGATATTCTTATGCACAAATAATAGCCTAATGTAAAATATAAAAGTCGTCTGCAAATATCTTATTCATTTGGATGGCTTCATGCATTTGTTAACAGGAACTGTGGCGCAGATAACGCACTGTGGCTGGGTCAGGGACTCTTTGCTTCGAGAAAATGAAATAAAACCCCAGTTCAGGTAACCATCTTGGTGTTTCCAGTATTGCCATTGCTGTATTACAGCAGAAGGTGGTGAATTATGAACACTCTGCTGATGTCCTCATTTCTCCAAAGCTTATAAATCACACACAATCAGTTTTTTCAGAAAGTGAAACTGCACAGAGTGTTTAGAGGAGAGAACACACCGGCTGTGCAGGAGAGACTCAATGGAAACCTATGAAACGTCTCATGATATGTCTCTCACACACACACACACACACACACGCTATGCTTGAGTTACAAAAACAGCGCTGAGTAAGCTACTTAAAGGTAATTTCTAATTACATCCAGTGTTATTGTTACTGTATTTACTGCAATGAAACTTCTCATCCACTGATAAAGCAAAGGGATTACGATTAACCACTTCCTGAACTCAAACTTTAGAGTTCATATTATTAAAGTTTGTAATTTGAGTTGGGATGGAGTTTCACTTTGTAAGCACTTTATTTACTGTAGTTTGTAACACTCCACACCAAGCTGCAAATTATAAATATAATAAATAGAAGCTTGTTTAGGGCGACGCAGTGGCGCAGTAGGTAGTGCTGTCACCTCACAGCCAGAAGGTCGCTGGTTCGCTGCTTGCCTGTTGTGTGTGTATTTGTGTGTGTGGATGTTTCCCAGAGACGGCTGGAAGGGCATCCGCTGCGAAAAAACGTGCTGGATAAGTTGGCGGTTCATTCCGCTGTGGCGACCCTGGATTAATAAAGGGACTAAGCCGACAAGAAAATGAATGAGAAGCTCGTTTAAAAGCAGATATTCCTCCAGCTGGTGTGTCCTCTAGATGTAGAGCAGTAAAGAGCGGAGGAGTGTGTGTTCTTTCATGTCCAAACGTCATTCAGAGCCTGTGTGTGTGTGTGTGTGTGTACCACTCTCGATGGGCCAAACGGACATGCAGCCAACACAACATCTGGAGCAGCGCACACACACACACACACACACGCACACACGCACGCACGCACACACACGCACACACACGCACACACACACACAGTTGAAGGACACCTCAGCCCCTTCCCGAGAGCCTCATTAACCTTAAGAAGAACAAATGACAGAGCTTCTGCTGAGCGCTCGTGTGTGTGTGTGTGTGTGTGTGTGTGAGCGCGCAAGTGTGTGCGTGTGTTTGTGTGAGTGCAAGTATGTGTCCATGTACATTTGTTCATGTGTGTGTATGTGCAAGAGTGTGAGTGCACATTTTTTTTCATGTGTGCATGTGTGTTTGTGTATGTACATGTAGAAAATAAACAATTCATATATATTTTACTCGAACAGGTAATGTTGATTTCTACGCAACATGATGCTGTTAAAGGATTAATTACGACTAATGGCATACAATATAAATAAGTTTACATAATAATTGTGTGTATATTTATATTAAGTCAATCTGGCAACCTGCTCTTGCATGCGTTTTGATCCAGGTGTGCAATACCCAGTTCAACCACTGGGTGAGAAACTTAAATATTGCACCTTTAAAGTAGCTAAGAAAAACAGATGTTCTTGAGGGAAATGTTATTTTACAAGAAATGATGTTACATCATCACATATTCTCCCAGAATGTTGCAGTTGTATTTCTCATCTCCTGGTACCTGATGAGTCCGTCCTCGGCGGCGCTCCAGAAGGTATTTGGCCACATGGGGGCAGTAGCGATGCGCTTCACTCTGTTGGTGTGATCAGAGAACATGTGGATCGTCTCCTTCGCCGTCACGTCGTGAACGTGCACTTTAGTGTCTGCAGCTCCTGTGATCAAGATCCGGTCGTCAGAGTGCGGGAGGAACTGAAACACACAGACACACACATTAACACCCACAAGCAAACAAATAAACACACACGTGCACAGACATGCGCACACACAAAAAGACCCACAAACCAAACACATGCAAGCACATGCACACACAAACAAATGCACACAAACACATGCATAAGCAAAAACATGTACACGCAAAAACACCTGCAAACACACATGCACACAAACACATGAACACAAACATGAACGCACACACATGCACACACAAATAAACAAACATGCCCACACAAAAAAACTAAAACACATATGGACACACACAAACACATGCACAAAAACACACAAGCACAAAAGCACATGCACACAGAGACAGTTACACAGAGCACGTTCTGCATGGCACACTTTAAAGCAGACGTGAATGTTCACCTTGACGGAGAAGATGTTAGCGGCGTGTCCCGTGTGCATAGTGATCAGTTTACTGTGTCTGAAAGGATCCCAGATGATGGCGTGCTGATCGTCTGAACCCGACGCCAACAGACTGGAAAAAAACACGAGTTTAGTGTGTTTATGAATAAACACGTCTGGCTTTAAAGTCATAAAATATAACATAAATATAATAAAATCGAAAACACGTTTCTAAAAATGTCTGCGTCCCCGTAGTAAAGTGTAATGTTGCACATATACAAATGATGAAAAAGCATCACCATAAACAATTTATTTTGTGACACCACAATATAAACCAAAGGGCATAATGGGAAACGACTGACTTTTAATTTTGTCTATACGATATACCCTCACCGGCCACTTTATTAGGTACACCTTACTAGTACTGTGTTGGACCCTTTCTGCCTTCAGAACTGGCTTAATCTTTCATGGCGTAGATTCAGCAAGCTACTGAAAATATTCCTCAGAGGTTTTGCTCCATATTGTCATGATAGCATCACACAGTCGCTGCAGATTTGTCGGCTGCACATCCATGATGCCAATCTCCCGTTCCACCACATCCCAAAGCTGCTCTATTGGATTGAGCTCTGGTGACTGTGGAGGCCATTTGAGTACAGTGAACTCATCGTCATGTTCAGCAGTCTGAGATGATTGAGCTTTATGACATGCTGCGTTATCCTGCTGGAAGTAGCCATCAGAAGATGGAGACACTGTGCTCATAAAGGGATGGACATGGTCAGCAGCAATACTCAGGTAGGCTGTGGCGTTGATGCTCAATTGGTACTAATGGACCCAAAGAAAATCTCCCCCACACCATTACACCACCACCACCAGCCTGAACCGCTGATACAAGGCAGGATGATCCATGCTTTCATGTTGTTGAGGCCAAATTGTGAGCCGAGCATCTGAATGTGTCAGCAGAAATGGAGACTCATCAGAGCAGCAACGTTTCTCCAATCTTCTATTGTCCAGTTTTGGTGAGTCTGTGTGAATTGTAGCCTCAGTTTCCTGTTCTTAGCTGACAGGAGCGGCACCCGGTGTGCTCTTCTGCTGCTGTAGCCCATCCGCCTCAATGTTGGACGTGTTGTGTGTTCAGAGATGCTCTTCTGCTTATTTGAGTTACTGTTGCCTTTCTATCAGCTGGAACCAGTCTGGCCATTCTCCTCTGACCTCTGGCCTAATCAACAAGGCATTTGCGCCCACAGAACTGCCGCTCACTGGATATTTCCTCTTTGTCGGAGCATTCTCTGTAAACCCTAGAGATGGTTGTGCATGAAAATCCCAGTAGATCAGCAGTTTCTGAAATACTCAGAGCAGTGCGTCTGGCAGCAACAACCATGCCACGTTCAAAGTCTCTTAAATCCCCTTTCTTTCCCATTCTGATGCTCGCTTTGAACTGCAGCAGATCCTATTGACCATGTGTAAATGCATTGAGCTGCTGCCATGTGATTAGCTGATTACAAATATGCATTAACGAGCAGTAGGACAGGTGTACCTAATAAAGTGGCCGGTGAGTGTTTATCGTATTGCACAGCTCTAGACTGAACACAACTTACTCTCCTTTCTCATTCCACTCCAGACAGTTGACACAGCCTGAGTGACCCTGAAAAATACACAATTAACAAACAATACGTTAATATTAGAGCAGGAAGCACAAATCCAATAGTTATTCACACTTAGGATGATAACTATAAATATTAATATAATGATAGACATATTTCTGCCCAACCACCACAGGATAACAATCTGTTTATTTTATTAGTTGATGCTTTTTTTGGCGACGCAGTTGCACACTGATTCGTCTCACAGCAAAAAGGTCGCTGGTTTAAGCCTCAGCTGGGTCAGTTGCTGTGTGGAGTTTGCATGTTTTCCCCGTATTGGCGTGGGTTTCCTCCGGGTGCTCTGGTTTCCCCCACAAGTCCAAAGACATGTGCAGGGTTCAACGCTAAGGATTTTTTATATGGGTCCGATCGGGCCATTGGTTGAGATTTTTACTTGCCCTGCCAAAATTTTCACTGGCCCCACCAAAAAAACTAAAAAGTTAATAGCTATTTCTTAGCCACATATTTTAAATAGTGGCAAAATTATGCCTGTGAATCTAGAACTTAAACATTTTAAATATGTTAATAAATGTATAATGAGCAAAATTCGTAATTTTATGCAAATGAAAGAGCAGTATGAAAAATGTGCTAGTATTTTAATGCAATTCTAAATAGTTTTTATAAAAATGGCTTTCCAAACTGACAACAGTTTTTTTTTTTCTTTTTTTCAGTTTCTTAATTTTGTTCCCATCTAATTGTCTGCTTCTAAGACTTTAGAAACAGACGTTTTCTTTTAGCCTCATTATTTAATTATGTTACCATGTTGCCATCTTTTCGCTGTGCTGGTTGTTACCAGGTTACAAAAAAAAAAGTGCTCATCGTTACTGGCCGATAGGGGCCAGTAACAATCCTGTCTACTGTCCCGAGTGTCTTTCACGCTGGCCCCGGGCCACCGGGCAGTCCTTACTGTTGAGCCGTGATGTGGTACAGGTGAACTGGGTAAGCTAAACTGGCCGTAGTGTGTGTGTGTGTGTGTGTGTGAGAATGAGAATGAGTGTGTATGGATGTTTCCCAGTGATAGGTTGCGGCTGGAAGGACATCCGCTGCCCTTCCACAAAAAAAAAAGTGCTTAATAAGTTGGCGGTTCATTCCACCGTGGCAACCCCAGATTAATAAAGGAACTAAGCCGAAGAGAAAATTAATGAATGATGCTTTTCTTTTTGTATTGACAGCTTTTATCCAGCAGGGGTCCGCAGTGTTTCATTGCTTAATTATTTATTATTCTTAATTACAGCAGCGGTCTGAACTCTGCTGCTGTTTTACATTTAGAATGATTATTAAAACTCCATCTCTATCATTATAATTACCATGCTTAATGTGAGAACGGCCTTTGAGCTGTGTGTAGGAATAGAGTCATAATTACTGATTTTTCTTTTATATCAAAATGATTACAGTATTAAGTAAAGATCATGTTTTATAAAGATATTTTCTAAATTTCCTAACATAAATATATTAAAACGTAATCTCCGGTTATGAATAAGCATTGCTAAAAAACTGTGTGTGTGTATGATATAACCTGACGACTGTGAAGTATAAAGCAATAATTCATAAATCACCTGTAGTTCGGCCTCCAGCCCCAAACGCTTGATGAACGGGTCAGTGACATGATAGTGCCTCTGGAAGTCCAGCGCTCTGTTCTCCTGCACACACACACAAATTATTAGTACTATTTAGAGGAATTACTAGAAAACATGTACCCAAAAAAAAGATCAATAATGTTGAAGTCCATGTGAACTACAAGTTGCTGCAGATTTTAATACAGTATGATGACGTATTTCCAAATGAAACTAAATATTGAGTAGGGGGCAGGGTTTGAGCTCCGCCTCTAATCTTTCACTCACAGCAAACTATCGATTGAAGAGGCATGGCTAAGCCAATCAGAAAAGGACTGGTATTGCAAAGCAGATGAGCAAAGTTTTTTTTCCAATCAGTTACCTTGCACAGATGTATTGTTCACTTTAAGACAAATGATGTGCGCTTGCAAAATAAACACTGTACATTTAGATTTCATGCACTTTTTAAAGGCAGTCCATGTCGCTCCTGTTGCTGTTCATTTAAAACTCCACATCTATAATCCTCTTAGTCTATGCTGACATCATCTTCAGCAGCTCAAACACTCTAATGGCTAATGGCTGCTTCTCACTTAGGGCTGCTGTTTATGCTAATGAGATGGTCACTAGTGGGCGGAGCTTTCCCCCTCTGATGACACGTGCAAAGGGAGAATGTCAATCAAAGTGTTTCTGCTGACTGTTTTTATCAAGCCTGATCATATACAACCGAATTAATTCATGTTGCCCATTAGAGGCTGGAGATATTCACACACTGATGTCACTCAAATGGGTTTAAACCCCTTATAAAAGTGTTTTTTGCATAATAGCTCATCTTTAAGTAATAATGCAGTGTTTATTTTTTCTCTGATTGGGGTTTACTAGCTGGAGGGCAACCTGTCCATCAAAATGAGATCCACCAATAGCAAGCCACAACCATCCAAGATAGAAAATCAAGCCCCGCCCACATTTAGTGTTGACCCAATAAGGGAAATACAGCACGTTAGAGATGATATCGCAAATCTCAGATTATACATATACTAATGCCATTTCTATTTCACGATGACTTTTCTAAATGTTTTTCCTGAATTCTGTGTTTGCTCACCCTGATCTGCCGGTGCAGGAGATCCCCAGTGATGTTCCTCAGTGTCATGGTCTCACAGCACGTCATGGAGCGTCCAATCAGCGCTCTGCATTTAAGTGCCAAACATCTGCAAACATCTGCGCAAAAATAAAAAAGCCTCTCGCAGAGGCCGAGATCCTACAGGCAAAAACACAAGCAGAGCAACATGTGATCCGCGTACTCACGTCCAAACAACATTGCTTCTAATCTCTTCTGTTCATCAAGAATGCATTTAATTGATCACATATAATGCAGTAAGTATTATTACAACTTGAAATAGCTGTTTTCTATGACACTAAATTAATAATAAGCTTTAAAAATAAATAAATAAATAAATGACTATTTTTTGCAAGTAATCTCTTCTGTTCATCAAGAATGCATTTAATTGATCACATATAATGCTGTAAATATTATTACAACTTAAAACTTGAGCTGTTTTTTATGACACTAAATTAATAATAAGCTTTAAAAAAATAAATACATTTTGTCTGTTCATCAAGAATGCATTTATTTGATTAAAAATAATGCAGTAAAATATTATTATGATCTATAATAGCTGTTTTTTATGACCTTATTTTAAAAATAATTGATCAAATTAAATGCAGTAAAATATTTTTGCAATAAAAAGTACCTGATTTATAAGAAACTAGCTTTCAAATAACCTAATAAATAAATTACTACTTTATAATTTTACTATTTATAAATCAATAAATTACTATTTTAATGCAGTAAAATGTCAAAATAGTATTAAAATAGTTGTTTTCTATGACACTAGATTAAAAATAAACTTTAAAAATAATTAAATGACTATTCTTTGCAAGTAATCTCTTCTGTTCATCAAGAATGCATTTATTGGGTCAAAATAACACAGTAAGATTAGTGAAACATTATTACAATTTAAAGTAGCTGTTTTCTATGACACTAGATAAAAAATAAACTTAATAATTAAATCAATAAATTTAACTTTTTTGCAAGTAACTTCTCCTGTTCAGCAATAATCCATTTAATTGATTGACTGATATAATGCAGTAAATATTATTAACATTTAAAATAGCTGCTTTCTATGACACTAGATTAAAAATAAACTCAAAGTATAAATATATTGCAATTTTTTGCAAATAATCTCTTGCTCATATCAATCAATAATGTATTTGTTATATTATTTGAAAATATTATTTTGAAAATGCATTATATTATTTGAAAATAATGCAGTAAATAATGCAGCTGTTTTCCAGGACACTAGATTAAAAATAAACTAACAAAATAAATCAATAAATGACTATTTTTTGCAAGTAATCCCTTCTGTTCATCAAGAATGCATTTATTCGATCAATAACAGTGTAGTAAACTTTGTGAAATAATATTACAAGTTAAAACAGCTGTAGTCTATATGAATATACAGTAAATGTCATTTATTTTTGTGATTTAAAGTTGAATTGTCGTCTTCAGTCACATGATCCTTCAGAAATCAGTGTAATATTAGGATTTATTTGACAATCAATAAATATTTGTGAGTATTATTTTTACTGAAAACAATCATTCTGCTTTATATTTCGGTGCAAACTGATGCATTTAATTTTTTTAGCAATCACAAGTAATAATTTCAGAAAAGCATTTCTGATCGAATAATTGTCGGATTATAAATGCCATGGTCACAACTTTTGATCGATTTATGCAACATTGATGATTTAAAGCATTCATATTTATTTAAAATGCTAATAATATTAGATATATTTCAAACTAGCAAATAGATTTTAATCAAAAGTTTCTCACCAGTACTCAGCATACGATAACATCGCAGCTTTTATTATTTCAAATCTGCCATAATCAAATTAAATATGTTCATAAATAATTCATTTAAAATCTGCACATATTATTAATACATTCCGCATCATCTGAACAGTGTCATACAGTTTTCCAGTATAGTTTATCAAGCATATCTAACACATTTAACACAAGCCAGCATAGATGTATTGACTGTAAATAAGTGCGTGGATGTGAAATAAACTAAATATATTGAAATAATGTGTCTGTCAGCTGATGTGACGCTTCACCAAAACATAAACAACAGACTGGACTAGCATTAGCCGATTAGCGAAAGCATCAAAACTGCGCATTCAAACCATTCTGACAGCTCTAAACACCCAGAAAGCACATTTAAACACGTTAAATTATGTTTATTTATAAATCAACAGCTAATGTCAGCAGTGTGTACGTGTCTGTGTAGTGTGTATGTGTGTTTAAAGCGTCTTACCTGGGAGTCTGGCCTTTATCTACGCAGATCCAGAGCTCCAAATTGGCCCGTAAAACTCAGATACAATCTCTCGAATTAATCTAAACACCTTAATTAATCGCTGTTAATGAGGCTGGGGAAAAATTAACTAGCTGTTATGCAGCATTGGTGAGATTTTGAAGCCACAGAAATAACGAGCTTCCTTGACTGAACGCTGACAGCGTGGGTTGCCAGATCCGTTCATATACAGTCCGGCGATCGACGTGTTTAGACAAAAAGAAATGAATACATTAATTAATGAATTTTTAAAAATCCAACCTTGATGTCTTAAATCAGATTTGTATAATGTTATATTAGTAATATCATGTAATTTATTTAATTGACATGCCTGTAATTGCACTTTTTTCAACGGAACGCGATGTAAAAACACTGATTTGACATTTTTTTCCTGAAAACATTAATTAAACCAAAATAATCGCTCCAAATGATTTTCTTCACAAATATTATTGTAATATTTACGTGTATTGATTTTAGATGTATACTGTTCTAATATGGATTGAAGGCTTTTGAACCTAAAGGAATATCTGGCAACCCTATCATTTTCTCAACGCAGTTCCTGTTTGAGCCGAAAGTAAATTTACAAAATACAAGTCATCTGGGGTCAGTTGTATAAAGCGCTTATAGAAGTCTTCAAAAAGTTAGTCATATTTTTGTTTTACTAAAGACTGTAACTTATTAAATTATATTTAAATAACCTAAGGTGAACTGTGCTGACTTTAATATGAAAACTAGGCTAGCTGGTGAAACTACTATACACATAAACTTAATAAACATGCATAAAGTAGCTTAAATCCTTCATAAATCAAACTTTCATACGCAATTGAAACTACTGCACATAAAAGCAGACATTTTTGCTGTTATGCTTTTGATATAATGTATTTTTTTAATGAATGTGTAAGTAATTGTACTTACTTTGCAATGAAACTAATAAATAAAGGAAAATGCTGCATGGCGTTACTCTGAAAACTTTACAAAAGCATCAGATCATGACCTGAACTTCAGATTATTTACTTTACATTGATTTATCTAATGTGTTTTAAATGAGCACTACTCTGTGGTTTGATTATTCATGAATGTAAAAGAATATCTGGCAACCCCAAAATGTTCTCAAGTCATTTCCTGATTAAAGATAAAAATTACTAAATACTTAGATGACCATTAAGCAGTTGTGTAAAGTAACTAAATACAAATACTCAAATGACTGTAATTCAGTAGTTTTTCTCACTAATTGTAATTTACCAAGTATAGTTTTATTAATGTGTACTTTACTTTCCCCTGAGTACATGTTTAGTGCAGTATCTGTACTTTTACTCCACTACTGTCCTTCAGCCTGCAGTCACTACTTTAATTCGTATCTGATTAGTATGGCCAGACAGAATCTGCAGACATTTTTTGCTGTTTCTGCTGAGAATATATTGTTTGAAAATCTGCGGATTTATGCTGAATGATTTTAGGAACATCATTACTAAAAACCTAATATATGAATCAAAATTAAAAAAATAATATTAATTAAATAAATAAACATTTAGCTAATGTTTACAATGCAAATCCAATTAGATCCACTTATTTGGTGAACAAAGGAAGTCTCTTATTTAATATATCCACTAAAAGACCGAAAATATTACTGCACAAACTATATTGTACATAAATCAGATGAACACTTTAATATTACTATTATTATATCATAGTAATATTAGTGAAATTAATGTGAATACATATAATGATTGAATAAATATAAATGTACACACATTTACAAAATGATTTACTGAATGATGGGATAAAAAAATGGAGAGGGGTCTGTCTGCAGACCTGGTGTAGTGCAATCTGAGCTGCATCCAATGCTTTTTAATGGGCTCACCTGACCCCACCCCTAACCCTACCCATCACAGTGAAGTCACTCACTCCATTGAGTGCATTGTGTCTGACATTGCATCTCTGAGTGATGCATTCTCAGCTTGCATCATTAAGGCTGCATCCAGATACTATTGGCAAAATCTATGGATATCAGTGTGGGCCTACTGATTAGTCCTTGTTTAACTATTTGTTGGTGAAACTAGCATGAAAACTAAATGTACAATGTCTATTTTGTTAGCGCACATTGTGTAAGTCCATGTAAATTAAGCGACACAATGGCTCCGTGGTTAGCACTGTCTCACAACACAAAGGTCTCTGGTTTACATCCTGGCTGGGCCAGTTGGATTTTCTGTGTGGAGTTTGCCTGTTTTCCCAATGTTGAGTGAATGAGTGTGTATGCGTGTTGTCCAGTACTGTATTGCAGCTGAAAGGGCATCCGCTATGTAAAACAAATGCTGGATAAGTTATCGGTTCATTCAGCTGCAGTGACCCCTCATAATTAAAGGGACTAAGCTGAAGGAAAATTAATAAATGAATAAATCTTTAATCAATATCTGCCTGCTCTTAAACTTCAGTCGTTCTCTGATTGGCTGAAATATGCGTAGACACGCCCCTCCAACTGTTAGTTGCTCAGAGTGAAAAATGAGAGGAGGAGCTTAAAAATAAGCCCCGCCCTCTACTTAAAATTCAGTTTCAGTAAACAAGTGGGTAGGTTTAAATTAATAAAGTACTGGGTTGCAGCTGGAAGTGTAAAACATATGCTGGAATAGTTGGTGGTTCATTCCAACGTGACGACCCCTGATGAATAAGGGACTAAGCCGAAGGAAATTGAATGAATTAATTATTTTATCTTTGTCACGATGACAGCACATAGTATTTAGATATTCTTCAAGACACTAGTATTCAGCTTAAAGTGACATTTAAAGGCTTCACTAGGGTAATTAGGGTAAAGTTAAAGTAATTAGGCATTGTATAATACTGGTTTGTTCTGGAGACAATACAAAACTAATATTGCTTAAGGGGGCTAATATTATTGACCTTAAAATGGCTTTAAAACAGTTAAAAACTGCTTTTATTCTAGCTAAAATAAAACAAAGACTTTCTCCAGAAGAACAAATATTATAGGAAATACTGTGAACATTTCCTGAATCTGATAAACATCATTTGGGAAATATTTGAAAAAGAAAACAGGAGGGCAAACAATTCTGACTTCAACTGTGTGTGTGTGTGTGTGTGTGTGTGTGTGTGTGTGTGTGTGTGTGTGTGTGGTAGGGAGCGTGGGACTCTGCATGTGGAGAATGAGCTGCTGGAGAATGCCATGCGTCCCCCTGCTGGCTGAGACGACACACTGTGGCACCTGTGCAATGGCAGTCTGCAGACGTAGATCCAGGCAGTTTTACACCCCTGTTGTCCATTATGCGTCCAGTAGAGAGCGACAGCACAAAATTATTATGAGCCTCTAGAACTGTATCACAATCATCATAAATATTTACATTAGATGTCAAGTTCAATATATTAATACAGCCATTTTCCAACCATTTTCCCACAAGACTGCACAAAGTGCTTTACAGAGAAATAAACGAACAATATGGGCATGAAAACGGTAACAGCAATAGGCACATAATAAGAAAGAACATAGAAAGTGTATCAATAAAAAGAGCAAAAAATAAAAATATTAATTTTGGCCTAATTAAAAGATGCCACCACAGTTGACCAACACTAAACACGATTAAGAACGGGACGGTTTTGATCCCCTCCCCACTCCCAACACCAGGGGCCTCATGTACGAAGACTTGCGTGGAAATCTTACTAAAACATTGCGTACGCACAAAGCTGTAAATGTGCGTACGCAGAAAAAAATTCAGATGTATGAAACACTGCGTACGCCGAGTCTCACGCATATTCTTTTGTACATCCGAATGAACGTGAAACTGAGCGCAACATGCACGAGCACAAAACCCCTCCCTGCCTCCTCCCCCGTATGAATATGCTAATGACTATGCTAATGGCAAAACCCAACGAAAAAGCAATGGCAAAAGCAAGCAAAAAGAGAAAATTTGAACAGAATGTGAATTGGAGGTGCTGCTTTCGGAGGTAGATCGGAGAAAAGCGGTGTTATTTGCAAGTTTGTTTTTCGGAATTAACAACAAAAGAAAAAAAAATAGAGTGGGAGAGTTTAGCTGATGCGGTTAACACAGTTGGGTCTGAACATCGCACTGAGTGCATTAAAAAAAATAGTCTGGTTTATATCTGTAAAATGTTGCAGCACTCTGAACAGTCTCAGTGGCGCTCTCGTAAGATGCATGTGATCATGTTTTGACACGTTCGAGTATGAACTCGGCTCGAATCCAGCGTCTGATGAACTCTTTCTTCTTTTTTTTCCCCCGCTACATATCATATTTTGCCTACTATTTATCAAGAGAAAGACTAGTAGGAATCATCAATAAGTTTGTGCATCATATTTTATTTGCACATTTATTGAATGGAAATGTTTCTGATTCACGCATGCAAATTCATCTTCAGATAGTGTCTTTATAGCAATGTGCGTGCGGTAGATAGCTCAGATTACATTGGGAAAACAGGCGACTGCTGCAAATTGCGCTTTAATGTTTAGCTGGTCAACTGTATGGTATGGAAATCTTACATACCTACTAGATGAACCCGTCTCATACAGCTGCCATTGCAAGGCTCAGACACTTTGTAGAGAGGAATTTAACACAACTGCCTCTAGGAGTCGCCAATGGAAATAAAACAGACACGCACAACAAATGTGCGTACGCCTGCCAAGAAGCTGCCGTGAACCTGCGCACATTCCCACGTTCAGTTCATTGTTAGTAAATCCAAACGTGAGCGATTCTGAGCGTGAAACCTGGCGTACGCAAAGTTTTTGTGCGTACGCAGCGTTGATACATGAGGCCCCAGGGGCGGACTGGGACTAAAAATCAGCCCTGGCATAGTAGCCACACCAGCCCACATTACCACACCAACACAGCCCCACCCAAGGACACGCACATTCACTACTTTTATTTGTGTACAGATGGTAAAATTATACGAGCAGTACCTATTTAAGAGATATTTAAACATTTAATGTATGTGACTAAAACAAAAACAACCCATTTATATATGCAATAATGTCATAAATTTTCTTTTTGGCTTAATCCCTTTATTAATCTGGGAATCGCCAACTTATCCTGCATATGTTTTATACAGTGGATGCCCTCAAAGCTGCAACCTATTACTGGGTTACTCAATTCCCAATTGGCCTACCCAATTCACCTATAGCATGTGTTTGGACTTGTGAAGGAAACCAGAAGCAAACCCACGCGAACATGCAAACTCCACACAGAAACACCAACTGACCCAGATGAGGCTCAAACCAGCGACTTTCTTGCTGTGAGGCGACAGCACTACCTACTGCGCCACTGCACTGCCCCCTTTCGAGACTAGTTCTTTTATTTTATGTAATTGGCAATGTCTGACTTGACTGCCTTTCCCTTTTTATGGTCCATCTCTGACAATTAGCTTGTGTTGCACTTAGGGTTTGTTTGACATTCTTGCCAAATTTTGATTATGTCTGCGTAACCTCAGATTGGGTCGACCCATCTCGAAACCAGCCGGTTGTTGCTGATTGGGCCAATGCATAACATTTACTGTTATTCTTACTTTTATCACCATCATCATCATAATATTCACATCTCGCACGAGATAAAAGCTGCCTACATTTAAAAAACAATACATATGAAAAAATAAAAAAAATAGCTGACCGGCCCACATTTAAAAAATGGTCCGGCCCTTCTGGCATTTGCCAGAATTGCCAGATGGCCAGTCCGCCCCTGCCCAACACCCCCCTGAAGGGAAGGGCTTATGCTTCAAAAGACCTAGAAAATAAATGAGTCTTTAACTTAGACTTAAAAATAGGCAGCAACGAAGCCCTTTTAGTTATAATGGCAGGGCGTTCCAGAGGCGAGGACCTGCTATGGCAAAAGCATGTTCGCCCTACTTTTAAGGTGGGCCTTTGGAACTTTTAATAAAACTTTACGTCACCTACCCTGTTGTCAATAGAGCCGCCATTTTACAGGGTAGCGCTCCTTTGACATGAATGTGAGACCAAAGTGCAGTGGGGACTGTGGCCATCCAGAGCCAAAGATATACATATATATGTATATATATATATATATATATATATATATATAAATATATATATATATATATATGATCAAGAGTTTTCCCGGTGGTCAGTATGCAAATTTGTTTTTAATTACAAAAAATTATAATTTTACATCACTTTTCTTTCTATGGATAAGTGACATTACTGACAAAGAGTGTGTGTTTGTGTTCATGGAGATGTATTATCCTCCCTCCCTGTTAAATTTGGTCTAATCCATGTCCTGAAACACACCTCCTCTCCTGCTTTCACTTCTCATTCTAACAGAGGGGGCGATACATTTGTGAATGAATCACTGTTATGAACGACTCGTTCCCTTAGCCGACAATAATACACGTTTCTGGCAGTGCAGCATCTTGCTGTCATATTTCATTTACATTGTTTGCTGATTTTATTCAACACTTTAGTTTTGACTAGTGCGGTTGAATGACTTTTGTCCTGGGAGCACTGTACCAATATGGCGGCACTATTGACGCATGATCAGGGTCCGTATGTGATATCTAATGTATATATGCGCAATCATCACAACAAGCCAAACACAACACGACGAAAAGGCATGTTAAAACAACAGCAATGTTAGTTTGGTGTACTACACCTCACTTTCTTCATTCATTTCATTTTCCTGCGGCTTAGTCACCACAGAGGAATGAACCTTCAACTATTCCAGCATATGTTTTACACAGTGGATGCCCTTCCAGCAGCAACCCAGTACTGGGAAACACCCATACACTCTTATTCACACACACACTCATACACTGTGGCCAATTTAGTTGATCAATTCCCCTATAGCGCATGTGTTTGGACTGTGGGAGAAACCGGAGCACTCTGAGGAAACCCACGCCAACACGGGGAGAACACGGGAACTCCACACAGAAATGTCAACTGACCCAGCCGTGACTCGAACCAGTGACCTTACTGTGAGGCGACAGTGCTAACCACTGAGTCACCGTGTTGCTCCTATGTTCAGACAAAAAAAAAAGCTGAAAACATGAAAATGTAATCCAAGAACCCATATAGAAATCTGAGATATAGCAATATATGCTAATTTATGACACACAATTTAACATATTTTCTATTTATTATACTTGGATTATCTTATATGCAAGCAGTGTTAAATATTTTTTAAATACCTATAAGTTAGGTATTATAATGTTAAATACCTATAAATCGCATGTCTTTGCCAATGACTGTAAAAATTAGCTGTAGGTGACGCGGGTAAAAGGTGGTAAACTACAAACATGGCGGACTCGCGCGACCAACAGTAAGAGTGTAAATCGGTAAAAATATTTGAATACTGGAAACTATTGAAACAACGTTTATCACGTTGTATTTTATCAGGAACAACAATGTAAACTTTATAAAAGATGTGTTTGGCCGATTATGTCTGAATGAAAAATGATCCTGCTGCCGAGGATGACGTGAGGAGATGATTGACAGGTCTCGTAACTAGGCAACATAACGGTCCGTTAATAAGGAATAACGGTAGTTTGTCCGAAAGCTTGCGTTACACACTCAAAAGTACGGTTTTTTTAAGTAAGTTCATACTCTAAGGATTTCGTATAATAACGTTAGGTCTTACCTCATCTGGGACGTGTTTTTCTCTCACTTCTTGACCGGAATAATCACGATGATCCTCGGTGACGGTAGCTGTTCAGAGCCGCGTACTCGCGAGAGTCTCAACGGCGGCCAATAACGGAATATTGGATAAATCTAGCGAACAAAGCAGTGATTTGATACTCCAAGAGGACATTTCTGCGATTACTGACACACTTCTCTTGTCTACTGACAGTGAAATGTCTGCTTACTCAAAGATGCACATTGTCCTTTCACCTTTGGAACTTCCGGTCACCAATCTTCATCTCGACAACAGGTAAGCACTTTTTAATTAACACACGTTAAGAGCACAGAATCTTTGGTTAAATATGTTATATTAGATTCTATGCTCTTTGGCATATTGGAGAGTGATGATTTATGTCAAGAGGGAAGTTGTTACATCACTTGTTTCTAGAAACCCATATTAGAAATTGGTTATGTCACCACATAACGGTTACTTTTGAAGAGCCTCCATTTTACCCATCCATCTGAAAATGAGTATGTTCCTTCATTTCTCAGTGAATATAGGCAGTGTAATTAGGTGCATTTTAAGAAAATAGATTTATTAAACAGTTATATATTACAATAATATTTTAGTCACTGAACATATTTAGAAAATGGAAAGATAATACAATCAAATTCAAGCAAACTATTGCAAAAATATGCAAATATTTGCTTGATTTTTCCTCTTTTTAAAATTTGTATTTAATATTTTTATCCAAAGAAGAGAGACACATAGCATGAGGCAAGTATATTTGAGCTCTGAAAACAGTGTTTTGCCTTTCAAAGTAAATTTTATATGATCAATTGTTGAATCTAAGTTATTATAGGCAAGTTAGAGAATTTCATATATGTTGTAGTAAGTTACTTTAATCAGGCCCGTAGCCAGCCTGGTGAAAGAGGTGGTTGCTTTTCCCAAAAAAGTGAACCTTTTTGCAGTTAATCGCCTCATTTTCTATTTATTTATTAGGCTTAAATACTGCCTTTTGAGACATTTTCAGCACTGTTTATTGCTGGATTAGCTTGTCGGATGGTCATCATACCACACTCTTTGATGTGTAAAACTATTTCCAAAAGATTTAGAGTAAGAAATATGAAGAAAAATACACAAATTTAATACATCCTATATCATTAGAAAAAAAATGATCTGTTAAAGTTTTAAATTATTGGCCTAATGTCATTTATAAGGCAAATATACTGAGCAGCACATTCAACTTTCCTCAGTCTGAATTTGAGAGGGGTCTGGATGCTGACCATGTGCAGTGCAATCTGAGCTGCATCCAATGCTATTTTATGCGCTCACCTAACCCCACCCGTCACCGTGACGTCACTCACTCCATTGAGTCCACATTGTCTGACATTGCATCGCTGATTGATGCAATCTCAGCTTGCCTCATAAAGGCTGCATCCAGATAACATTTCAGAATTTGGCCATTTGAATATTGAATAATTAAAACATCATTTATTCATTTCCTTTTCAGCTTAGTCCCTTTATTAACCTTCCAGCTGCAACTCATCATTGGGAAACACCCATCACACAAATACACTACGGCCAATTTAGCTTACCAAATTCACCTGTACCGCATGTGTTTGGACTTGTGGGGGAAACCAGAGCACTTGGAGGAAACCCACACCAACACAGGGAGAACATGCAAATTAATTTTGCATCAAAAAAGCATTTTGATATTGGTAAAGGTGTTTGCAACTTTTGCAAAGCATCAAATCGCCATCAAATTAGCTTTTAAAACATGTGCATGACTGCAGAAATTATTACTCTTTTATATTGTGCATGTCTGTTATCATACAGGAATTGTACTAAAGCTGGGTCGGTACCTAAAATAGTACGTGTTTGTACTTTTATTTTAGAGTGAAGATTGCATAAGATATAAATATCTTATGAGCCTTTTTAGGCTCATTTAAGACGAAATTAGTTGTGTTTGAAAAAAAAAACACCAAGATCGACATCTTTAGATATTATTATTATTAATTATGTGTATATGTCGCACCCAAAACCCAGACTTTTGCTCCACTTCAAATCGCGTGTACAGAATCTGTTTGTTTATCACTATGGAGAGCGTCAGCTGACAATCATGCAGGATGGGAGGGGAGACATTTTGGAATGAAAACTCCAACAGAACAGCAGCAAATTATAAGTCTGTAAAATAAACTATTATAAGTGGTGATGATTGTGAAAGTGTTGCATTGTCATCTTTCAGGTTGTATCTCAGCTTTAATGCGCTTTTTAAATAAATAAAAGCAGCTTGCCATCGCGACAGCAATAAGATCCAATGCAGTTACGCTCTCCAATAAGATCCGCTTTCACTCCAAAATGGCGGAATCCAGGGCTGTTGCTGGGCGCTGCTGTTGAAATGGAACGTTCAATTGAGTGTCGCCTTTTAGTCATTCTAAGCTCTTTGTTTTGCCCAAAAAGTATCCAAAACCCACCGAAATGCAAAAATACCCAACCAGTCTTCTGTATTCACGAAAATCACGTCAGTGACAAATTAAGCAGGAAATGTCAGATTGTACGCATGTCTCAAACACAATAACTCAACATCAGAATTATCATCAGCAGCATTAATGAGCAGGACAAATCTAAAGTAGGTTCAAGTCCACCATTCCAAGTCTATACACAATTTAGCATTTTAACCAACAGTACCGCTACACAGGGGCGCAACTGCACATTTACTGAGGGGTATGCGAGTTCAAGTTTTGCGCCTCCCCCCCACCCCCTATATTAATTTCCTCATCAACATGTCGAAGTTCTGAACGCAACTGAAATAGTATGAAGTAGTAAAAGTATAATTACATTAAGCATGTTAAGTCACAAAGAATTACATTTCATCCCAACCCAAATTTCTTCTTAATTCCATTTTCCTCACCAAATGATTATAGCACCTTGACATGTCTTGTTTTTGTTTCTTTTTGTACATTTGTCAAAACAAAATGAAAGATATGGGAGTCGTAAAGGGCAAAAGAACTTAAAAATGCAATAACTTCTCACATGCATATGTGAGAGGTGTAAGGTCTGTCTTCACATGAACAATTGACTGAAACTGCAATCACACCTTTTTACAAAGTGAAATAAAAAGACTGTACAATGTTTAGTTTAAAAAAATAGAGACAAACTGCCTGAAATGTTTTATTTGATAAAAATGTTATAGGCAAACTTTTTGGGAACTAAATTGAACTAGTTTTGAGCAGAAAAAGTTACCAAAAGGCCTGATGTATCAATATGATACATAATTAATTTATAAAAAAACATGTATAGGGTATAAAAATGGATCTTGATGGGATTAATAAACATTACAGTTCCAAAAAAATTTAATATTCTGACTATAGTTTTAACAGGGTTAAAAATCATTATAATTAGATATCTAAAATTTTTATAGGGGAATTTTTTAATCCATGTATTATTTTCTATTTTGCCTAAAATAAATTCAGTATAGTCCCACACGGATTCTGCGTGCGCAGACATCTGCAGTTTTCTACAGATTTTTAGCCCATCATTGAATCTATTTGTGTAAATTTGTGTACATTTCTATTTACTCAGTATTCAAATTCATTTCACTAATATTATTGTGATATAATAATAGTAATATTAAAATGTTCATATGATTTATTTACAATACAGTTGGTAAAGTAGTATTTTCTGCCTGTAATTCTCAGCAGAAATAGCAAAAAATGTTTGCAGATTCTGTCTGGCCCTAATATTAAGGTTTTAAACATACATTTTGTGTGATCCCTCTTATTTTTTGCTAAATAATCAATTAATAATAGAATGTTTCAAATTACTCAAACCTTTTGAGCTCAACTGTAAGTATGATTTGACAGTTTATTTTGATAAAACTTTTACATAAACTTTACACTTGGATGTGTGACTGCATGTTGTTTTAAATGATTTTGAATTAAAATGTGTGTGCCAACGAATGGAATTCATACCTACAAACTCTCTCGTTTTTGCCATATTAATTCTACCATATTTTACCATTCTATCCGCTGTCTTCCATGTGTGTTTTTCCAGTATTTCTCCCGCATTTGTAATGTTTCTATGAAAAGTGAAAGTAGCAGCTGCACAGAGCCGATCTCAAATGTGATGCAAGAACTGTTTAAGATAATTAAGCTTTCACATTATTTTGATTGACAGCACTTTGAAATTAATGTAAAAACGGCCGCATTCACATCCTTTCCAGTAAAGCTTTATGCGTCTTTTGCCGCCCTTATGCAGCCTCTGAATCAGTTTAACGGTGCTGAGTGACGGACGCGCTCCATAGTGATAAAGACGGCTTCTATACACGCGATTTGAAGATGAATGAGAGCGGATACTTTAAGATTCAGGTGTGTAAATAGAAAAAAATATACACAATGTGATGGGGCGACGTATGGGCTTGGCACTACATTTCCCATAAGTCCGTAGCAGAGCGTAACGTAGCGTAATAGGTGTCAGTACGCGCTATAAATAGACGCACAACAGCATAGCGTGCTTTTGGTTGTCATTCATTGAGGCTACAAACAAGTGGGTATCAAGCAGGTAATTTGTTCTCTAACTATTATAGTAATTGTGACTTTGCTTGTTCATTGTGTCAGGAGAGCTGTTTGTTTATTTGATGTCATCATTTCAAGTTTGATTGCATGCATTTAGAACAATATGTTGTTAGATCAGCTCTGTGTAGCGGAGGATATAAAGTGCCCTCACGCATGGGATTTATTGCGAGGTAGGAAATGCGAGAAGAAAGGCGGGGTAAACAGTTACTTTATTGTGTTGTGTTTCAGAATCCCACCCGTGTTAATGGTGATTGGCCTGGTGACACAGTCGGCAGATTTTAACTGATATGCTACTTGTGTGAATTACATTCAAAAGGTAAAAGGAACTTAAAATGCTACATTAATATTTACTATTACATAATGTGATTATTTAAATAAAATGGTTTTATAGGTTCTCTAAGAAGAAACTCTGGGTTGGGTTTTAATTCCTTTCGGTTAGGTCCAGTTATGTAAGGTATTTGAATTTTATCCAAAGCCATTTTAATGCAGATTCAATATTCACAAATATTTATTAAGTCGTTTTTGTGTTACAGGACTAGCACGACTATTGTTACTATTTTTGTTTGTTGATTTAGGTGAAAGGCCCTGTTTGTTGTGTGCTGTGTACAAATATTATTGTAACTTTTTCTTTGGTTTGTTTTGTTACTCTTGTGTGTTAAAGGGCAGCCGCTCGTCTCCTCCGTGGGTGTGACTGGCACTGGTGAGGTGGTGGGACCCTTTAATGGTTTGTGGTGATTTGTGTATATTTTTGGAGTGCTGTGGTTGCTGTAGTGTGATTGCTGTGCTACTGGGAGTTAAGAGCTTCTCATCTGTTGCATCTTCTCACACTTCGTCCTGCCCCGTTGTAGGCCTGAGGTTTGCCCTGAATGTTTTGTTATTTTGTGTTGCTTACTTTAGCATTCTCTTTTTTAAATTGAAATTGCCCCATTTATGCAATGTTTTAACGAGTAACTGGTTTTGTACTTTATAATAAAAACTGTTTGAATGAGTCATAGAGTTCTGATTAAGTTTTGTGGCTATTATTCACTCATCATTATCTGATGGGTTACAACAATAATATGTAAACATGTTTTATTTGAAACACAAGTAATATTATCTTAAATTAGCATAAACAAAACAAGTGTTTTCATTGCATTCTTAAAGTCAGACTCGCACCTCTGTTATGAAACAAAACAGAGGATCAAACTAAATTCTTTTGTTGCTCTTTAGTAAATAACTATAGTAACTGTAATCAATATTTAAATGCAGTAAATAAAAATGTTCTCTTTTGAAGCTGACGGTCCATGAATTTACGACAAAAGCCTTCACCATAAAGTTAACTTTACACCAGCTTATCATGGCTTTAGCCTATAGAAATATAGTGTTTTTCGCATACTATACAGGATGCAAATATGCGATTTCGGACGCAGTTCAGGTGTGGCCGTGCGTCACTGTCCCCCTGCCTGGACAAAACCACCTTGTCTGCATTTATGTTAAGTAAAAGCCCATGCATGCAGTGACTGAGTGGCGATAATGAATAATTAATGATATGGCAGCCCGTTGCTCCCAAAAACGGAAGTTGATTAAAAGTGTGGTAATATTAAGCTTAAGCTTACCAATTCCTTATTATCCAATTTGTCATGGCAGTTTTTATTTTAAGGCATTGTTTGTTCTCTTTTTGTTTTCTATTTTGCACTCCACGTCTCTTTACTCTTCTCTCCATTTTGAACATGTGACTGTAACCGAGCAACGGATCAATCAAATGGTCAATGAAGAGGGAGGGGTGGTATAATTTTTTTATTCAATAAAATACAATTTTGTATTTATATAAAATGCAGGATAAACATTTTTAACCAAAAATATGCATTTATTTTGTTTAATATGTATAATAATATGTATAATTTCAAAAATAGTTTTGGCACAATAGCGCCCCCCCATGTGTGGCGCCCCTATGCGCCGCATATACTGCATACCCCCTTTTTGCGCCACTGCCGCTACACAAAGCCTATTGCTGTTTTACCACATGTTTGAGAACAATAATAATAGCCCACTCACATTAATCTTTATTTTACATCTACAGAATCCTGATCTTTATTTTAGGCAAAAATAAAAATAAAAATCACGATTCTCATTTTAGAATCATGCAGCTCTACTCTCGGATTAGTTTTGAGGAGTGAAATGATACTGGATCGTTTCAAATCCTCAATAATCAAATCCAGCTAACGGAGTAATCCACGTACGAAGAACAGACCCCAGATCTTCATCACACACTCTGTGAATGTTTGGGTTTTCCCTCATCAGTGTGCAGTATTTCAGCAGTGTTCACTCAGTGGACGACCCACGACTCTCACTGCAGTAAAGGGGATTTGATCATGATGTAAAAGCTGTGTGTTTTGTGGTGTAAAAACAGTGTTATAGCTGACAGCTCAAAATTGACCCTTATATGTTCAGCCTTCTTGAAAATATAATTCATTTTCCTAATGTTGATGTAACGGAGTAAATAAGTGTGTTAAATTAATGCCTAAATGGGGACAGCGCCCTCTAGAGTGCGCGTGATGTAATAAGCGCGTGGAGTAGAGACCGCCCACAGCAGAGTTAACGAAGCATTGCTGTGGGTAAGTTGACGTTTCTCCCGGGTGGAAAATGACCATTAATAAGTGTTTAAAACACATAAATATTAGCTTTAATGTGACTTAATGTTTCAATGAATATGTTGGGACACTGTTGAGTTGTGTTTGGCGTCGAGTGTGCTGCTCAATCTTGAGTTTATAACGTGTTTATATAACGAGGCCTGATTGAAATCAATTTGTCTTGTTTCATTTAGAGGTGGCCATTTTCTTTATGAACCAGCAACCATTCACACGCGCTGTCTGTCTCCATTCTACAGGTATGTGTTAAATGTTATTAATTGTAATTCTTTCTCTTCTTATTCAAAACGAGTTTCTAGAAGTCTCCATTAGGTGGGGAAGTTTCCTTACTTTTGGAGTTGAATAGAGTGGAGGAACTATGACGTCACTTTGTAGGCTAATCGGCTGCTAGCATAAAACTGGTTCCCTCGTGAAAATCCCTATAGGATTTTCCCATAGGGTTTTCGAAGATTGCGAATAATACGCTCTGTGTTCAAACACTGTTCATTACACTTACACGTTTTGTTCAGCCGGATAATTGTCACACGAAAATATAACATTGAGCACTTTTGGATCTTAAATGCAAACGCAAGACTTGAAAAGCTAACATTAGGCTATAAACGGACTACAGCGCCCTCGGGGCGCTCGTCAGTGACGTCAGCCCCACCCTACTACTGACGACTTATCAAGCTTATTTTTAGAAATAACGTCCATGACAAAGAGGTTATCTCTCAGTATATTATATTGTAATCCACGCTATATATTATAAACTAATAAATACGCAAACACACATAGACCTTTGTGCCTTTTGGATAGTTTTTACATGGGAAATACATGTTTTGCTTTGCGGTTGTTCTAAAAGTTTAAAAAATGTGTATAAATGTGCCTATATAGTATTATTATGAGGCATATTTAAATAAGTGTATCGCTCGCGTGCACACAGCCCGCTTACCTTAACAGACGACGGCGTGAGGAGGAACAAGTCTATCAAATGCCTGCAGGTTTCATCATCATGGACACAGAACAACATTCAATATTCCTTTTTTGTCACGAAGTACAGCGAAAAACAGCCCAATACAGTCACATCTGCTATACGTTTTATGGAGGAGTGTAAATATTGCAGTTATGACAGAGTTAAATGTGTTGATGAAGAAAAAAAGACGAGAAATCACTTGATCACGTTAAAATGACAGTTAACATGCATGTATTTTTACACATTTATTCACACGTTTGCATTACTGAGAGCAGGAAAGAAACTGAGCAGTATCTTCATATTATCGTTTAATTAAAATGAATGATCAACAAATGAATCTGTCTCGACAGCCTTTACATGTGAAGGAATTATCTACACACAATCTGAATTCTCAATTAGAATAATACAACAAACTATAAAATACTATTCTGAAAATACTTAAATCACAGACAAATCCAAACGCCCAAGCGAGCTGCGCTCCAGACCAGATCAGCTCGATGACGTATAATGCCCCCGACGCCGCCTGTAGTCTCATTTAGCAACTTGATAGCAACCGTCTTTTTAAAGAAGCATAATCGATTTAAAAGTTGAAGAGTGTGCTGTAACTGATGTGTTTTATGTCGTAGAACAAAACGTGAAAGTATATTGAGTTGGTGTTAGCCACGGACCTTATTTGAGCGATTTTACTGAAACCCCATTCAAAAAACCCATTGACTTTGGGACGAGGGAACCGGAAGTGCTAAAATGCTAACTCGCTTCCGGGTTTTTGCATACAAATTGACGTCATAGTTCCTCTACTCTATTGTAGTGCTCTGTTACACTCGGTGATTGTAACGTAGACTAACCATGTTCCGTACACTTTTCGCTATTCAGCGCACTCAAACGACCACTCCTCCGTCACTGAAGGCCAGGTTAGCTTGCTTGTGTGTTCATTCTCTGTGGGAATACCTATTGCACAATCCAAATCTTGATTGATGTCTTTTGGACCAGTAGTTTTTGAGAAAATATGGGATAAGTACCGCCTTCGCATGTGTACGGAAAATAATTATTAACGGTGTTCCGTACACTACTAAAATAGTGTTCCGTACAGGGCGCACAACTTTAATGTACTGTCAAAAATGGGCATTGTTTGAAGTCTTATTAAAATCTTATGTCAGAATATACTGTTATTGTGTTTAACTTGAAGTTAATGATATATTAAATAACTCTTTTATGAAAGTTTGAAATGAAATAGCTTCAAAATCATTTACTTTTTATATCATCATTATTATTTTATTACAGCATGACAATTTAAAATATTAAAACATTAAATTCATGCTAACTTGACTTACCTTTTATGTGTATAAACATCATCACTGCACAAAGATGATCCAAACAGCGTTTGCAGCCTGTCTCTCAGGCTCTCTCTGGCGGAGAGCTGCGACACACGGTCATCTCCCAGAACTGACGTTTAAATATCCCCATTCCAAAGCATTTATTCAACAAAAGATAAGTTATTTAACAATTTGTGATAACATAATATTCATTTCATAAAGACTGCAATACCGTGTGATGCATAAATTAAATGCAAAAGCATATTGTCGTAGCTTTGAATGTCTCCCCTCCCAGGCGACACACACACTTTAAGCTTGCTAAACACTATTTTCAAGCGCATTAGGTGGACGTAGCAAACTTACTGAATTTACTCGGAAACATATAGTAGGACGGTCTCTGTTGTGGTTGGGGCTGAAAGAGTGAGAATTAAAGATTGCACAGATATATAGCTTGCCTACGACCCATAAGTATTTATTCAGAGTTCAGCGTTAAAAGGTAATCTGTACGGAACATTGTTGTGTACGAAATATGGTTAGTCTACGTTACATTGAGAATTGTGATTCATTAATTTGTCATGTAAAATTCAAAGTGTGTTTTGTTTTTCATATTCTGACTTATAATTTACACTATATGATCACAAAGTTAAAAATAATTAATTGGCATATAAAAAAAATATTTAAACTGTTTTAAATAAAACAGAAGCATTGCTGTGGAAATTGTCATTTTCTTTATGAACCAGCAACTATTCACACGCGCTGTCTGTCTCCATTCTACAGTGTGCAGTAAGAAGACAGCCCAGGCAAGACCGTCACATTGGCCTCATCTTTTTGAACAGTGTTAGTTTGAGTCATCTTCTTTCCTGCTGGTGTGCTGGAACATTGTCTTGTTATGTTCGACATGATGAAATACAGCTGACTCAGTTTTTTAACCGCGCTATTGGAGATATCCTTGTATCTGGTGGGTGTTGCACTGGATCTGTCAGGAAGAGATGTGTAGTGTTGAGCAAACAGTTCAGTAATCACGATCATTACACTAAAGAAAGTTCACTGCTGAGCAATTCCAGCGTTACGGATGTGACATTTACAGTAAAAACTCAAGACATTAATGAACAGGAAGTATATGGTGACTATAATGAAGCATGTGTGCATGGAATTGCTCTGCTCCCTCCTGCAATAATCAGACTTTCCAGGGATCATGAGCTTCCCCCGTCCAAAATCAATTAGCTTGATTTGCAGAGGCGGGCCGATGACAAAGATATTACAATCATAAATATCACAATGACAAATTTCCCACCTCAAGCACTCCTGCGCTGCTTTGACAATCTGCAGGATAAGCGTACGCGCGTCTCTCTCCTCCAGGTGTTGGTGCTTCTGCAGGAAATCCTCCAATGTTCTGCCCTGGCCAAGATACTCAATCAACAACATTATTGTCTTACACACTTTCTGAAAGCAGATGCAATGAGTTAAAATAAAGCACATGACAGCAGTCCTCAGGTCAGTCTTCACACCGGCTTCCAGTTACATTCAGGATAGATTTTAAAGAAGAAACGAGTTTATTTCGCTTACCGCACTGCCATATTATTAACCCACGAGCTTTTCTGAAAACAAGACAAAGGTATTTACTTGTCCAGAAATGCTTCTTGATTTAAGAATTTAAAATTGCAAAATCAAGACGAAAATAAGAAACGAGACAAACCCTGCTGCAGCGCATCGTGCATGAAATGTGCTGAATAAATAGGCTTACCCCATCTGACAATTTCTCCTCTTTAACCAAAAACCATTCCTGGAGTTTGATGAGCAGCGGGCTGGGGGGATCTCTCGCAATCGTCATCATGGCCACTTCATTTGATAGCGGTAACGGATATCCAGGCTAAAGATAAAGTGCACATTAGCTGCATATCAACAACATGTAATCCTGTTTTTCAATATAGGGATTCAATAGGGAGAATAGACTTACCCGTTTTCTGTCTGCTTTTCTAGTGCCAAGATACACCTTGCCGTAGCAGCCAGCTCCAATTTTTTCTTTCAGGTCATACTTTTCTTCCACTGAAAGATAAAAGCAGCATGTTCATTTGAGACAGCTTCTAGTTATGCCTGAACCGACAGTATAAAAATAAAGCAATTTAACCTGTAACAGCCAACAACATAAACAAAGCCAATTTTTACTGAATTAAGTTTTTTGAAAACTTTAAATTCCAAAGCCTTTTCCCAAAATACGTCAAAATAGTTTGTCACTAAAAAATCACTTCATTTGCTAAAACAAAGAGAAAGTTGAGGCCAAATGACCCCAGTGTGTATGAAACAATGACTGTAAAAAATATGGACGACGCGACAGCCCTTTTTCCCATTGAACGCCTTGAGGGCAAAACGCCTGCTTGACGGGCACAAACTGTCGCAAAAGACTGCTGAAATTGGAGCCAGACATGCGCAGAAGGATTGTCTGATGGAGCCAGAGGAGGAGCACCGAAAATGAGCAGAGTCGAGCTTCCAATCAAACGCTTTATGTAAAATCAACTACGCCCCCCGAACTTCTCAGCATGCGTTTGCTGTCATATCAACACAAATGGATGTAATAACGTTAACAAATATGAGGGTTTTATATATTCAATCGCGCCAGCTCCAGGCCGCAGCGCATAACTTACTCGCGGCGTCGCGGGCTGATTCCGGCTCGCATGCGGCAGCACCGGCTCGCTCGGCCGCCGCATCTGGCTCGATTGACTCGGACTGGAATCGGGCAGTGAGTCCAGGCATCCGGAGTAGGTCCAGCAGAGGTAACATTAGTCAGTCTGAGCTCTAAGAGATAAGTCTCCGGCAGGCGAGGATCTAGCCGGAACTGTGTTTTGCTATCTGGGTGGCTAGGCGTGTATCAGCAAACTAATAAAGCCCGAAAAAAGCCCTGAACTTAGCGAATAAACAGTGTTCCACCAGGATCATGTATGTCAGACACTATAGTTTACTGCTGAACTCATTTTGTCATGGTAAAATAACACAGAAATCGAATAATAACATTTCAGTCTACTTCAGTCTCCTGCCGAAGCTCAGACGCCGCGCTTTGAGAAACTGTCAATCACAGCTGTCAACCACGATGACACGCCCAGCATTAAATTACTGCTAAAAACAAACTGTTTACAAAAATGAAGATCTGCACCTATTTCAGCACAATAACCAGTGCCTTAATCGACCAGAACTATCTTTCGGGACGTTTTATTGCAAGTGTAATATTTTTTTTTATTTGGGCTCAAGTCTCCTTCATTAACACGGAGGAGGCGGGCTTTATGACTTGTACTGCAGCCAGCCCCCAGGGGGCGATCTAACGGCCGAAACCTTCACTCAAACGTAGGCTTGCGGCACACTTGGTATGAAACAGCAACACAAGGGTTAAACAACATCAATCAAACATTAAAAATACATTCAAATGTAGAACCAGGAGAAGGCCCTATTCTCTGTCTACATGGCGGTCTTCTTTGTCCGGAAGGACCGGGAACATGAAACATACTTTTTTCCATTTATTAGCAGTAAATAACGCTCTCTAGGGTGTATAAATGAGTTTACTGCAGTTAATTATCTGATTTTTCGCCTTGTCTAAGTATCAAATGCAGAGTTTCTCAAAACACGTCTGCTCTGGTCTGGTGGATTCTGACATTCGCGGTGCAGAACGCGTTCATAACGTGGCGTAGGGCGAGACCAAAGATGGGATGGGGGTCATGTAGGTACAGGTCTTCAGGGTATAAAAGGTGAAGTGGCATATTAACCTTCTGTTTAGGGCACGTGATGACATTATAAAATACGCGTGGACCTTATACAAGTCTTTTGACATCTCTGCATGGGGAAAAGAGGGAAGAATAAATTTAATCACGCAAGGCCTGGCCTGATTGATATTTGACGGGTCCAACACGGCTGATTAATTTGAGGACTCTGCATCGGCCTGTAGCTCTGGTCTGAATTTACAATGTAATACGGAATCACGATGCTTTGACTCTTGTCCAGAAGTCTGCTGCTAAGAAATCGAAAGCTCCGGAGTCTAATGTTAGTTGTCATGGAAACGAGGATGTCTTGGCGGCAGTACGTGAAGTTGCTAACCTATGGAATAAAATTCTTGTTATAATTATAAAATTCACGCATCTGCAATTATGAAACCGCAAAGGAAAACGAAACATAACGTGTAACATTACTTTACAGACACGAAATACAGTTTCACCACGGACATGAACATGCATATATATGTTACCCACTCAAATTTTAAAATATTAAATATTGTTTTATTTTGACATGTAATTAAGAGTTTAATTAATTTTTTTCTATTTGTCAGAGTATATGTATTTATGTTTTATTTTCTTACCTAATGCACAACATTTGGGCATGTAAAATAAATTATAGATGTTTAAATTTACATTTAGAAGTTAATTTCTAAAAACCGGAATTGAGGTCAAGGGTGACTGACGTGACTTGCAGCCAGCTTGTGGTGAAGACAGGAGAGACACGTTTTGGCTCTCTTCTAATTTAATCCATCCTGCCAATTCTGCATAAAATTCATGTCCCAAACTGTTTTGCTGCAATAGGTAAGTTCTATGCATTTTGATTTCCTGCATATATTTTATTTTTCGATTTGTTAAGTTATATTGTATGGATGATGCAAACTGTTCATGGATCGCTGTAATTGTACAAGTTTACCGTGTTCAATGTGTTTTACTCTGTTTTATATGTATATATTTTAAACATATTGTGAACTGTTTTGTGAAAATGCTCTTAGTTGAAGTTAGCAATGTTATGTGAAGTTGTAAAGTTATGTGAAGAGTGTGACTGACGCCACTTGCACGCCAGCTTGTGGTGAAGACAGGAGAGACACGTTTTGGCTGTCTTCTAATTTAATCCATCCAATTCTGCATAAAATTCATGTCCCAAACTGTTTTGCTGCATTAGCTTATTGACACTGGACTGTTCCATGGCGCCACGGCCGCATTGGACTCGTGCAGGCAAGGGGAACGGCTCCTTGCCTTCACTCCCTGAGGATTCCTGCCAATTTGGATGGACGCATGTCATCACTCAATCGTCGAGGATTTTTGTAGGAACACATACACTGATTCACATTCACTGAACTATGTTTTACATTACATTCTGGACTTAGAAGTTTTCATATATATATCTATTGAAATTGGGACGTTTAGACAGTTAAAACTATTTCCTACTTCTGTATAGTTTTATTTTTTTTTTCTTTTCAAAAAGGGCTGAGTTGCTGTGAACATATTGTATTTTATTTACTTAATTTTGTTTGTTTTGAATACCTGAGTACGTTTTCATTAGGGCTGAAAAGCAGTTCAGATACTAAACAGAAAATTGCAATACAGCAAACTCAAAAGTATTTTCTTGTGTATGGGTATTTATTTTTATTTGAGCAGTTGGAGATTATAGTACGAGTAATATGTAAAATTTGGCCACTCACTTCATAAATATATTGTGTTGTTAAGTCAAGATATCCCAGACCCGAGATTCCAAGTAAATTGTGTTGAAATTTCATATATAATTTGGAAAGCTCAGACCCAGTAGATAATTTTCCCCTTTTCAGTTAAATCAACTTTATAGGTGGGTTACATATACACTAGATATCGCATAGAGACCCCGAACATGCGTCAGTAGCCATATTGGTACAGTGCTCCCAGGACAAATGTCATTCAACCGCACTAGTCAACACAGTGTTATTACGTGAAGATGCTGGACCTCAGCGCTGTCTACAGGTGTAGTAACGAGAAAACAAAGCACAAAGGCAGAACATTTTATAGGTAAGATTCAGTTTTTTTTACGTTTTTGTATGTTATGAACTTTTGTGCTAAACAAGTCACTTTATTGATGATAATACTGTCTCTTACTGCATTCACCATCATCAAGACAAAACAACAACTCACACTAAACGCTCTGCTTATGTTGAATAAAATCAGCAAACAATGCAAAAGAATAATAATAGTGTGTATTTGCTTAATTTTCCAATAACTTTTTGATTAATGATTTCCCACATTAAATACTGTAGTAATTTATACTAAGCAATATATTGTTTTTAAACAAAAATTTAGCAGTAGAAACAAATTAAATATTAATGATTAATAAAAAAATAAGTGAATATATAAATACACACACTAACAGCTGTGACAGTTTAGTAAAAGATAGTAGATTATAATCAGATAATCAGTTTAACTATATTATGTATTGTTTAAATGATTAACTATAGTAATTTATTTTAATGTGACACAATATTGTTTGCTTTTTATATTTTACAACAAAGTGGTTTAAACCAAGTATGATAATATTAAGATCTGAATTAGTTTATTGCACTTAATCCTACAATTAGACGGTCTATTATATTTTCTTTGTGTATGTGGACACATGAATAAAGTCATAAGTGTCTTTAACCAATTATTTTTATTTACATAATTTGAGTTCAGAAACTGCAGAGATGTTAAAATGATCGTTAAGATATAATAATGATGACTGAAATGGGAAACCATATTTGTGAAATTCAATAGGTGGAGATAATGCTCCTATAGGAGTTAGTTGGTGAGACCATGACCTCTAGCATCTGACGCCAGAGCACCTTTAGGTCAGAGGAGTGAGGTTTACCTGCACAGCACTTGCTAGCTGGCCTCCGTTACACACGCGACATGATTATGGCAGGTGGAGCTCATGAAATATTTTGAGATTGAGTTTAATTTCAGTTGAATATGAAACACTTTGAAGAGATTTTGTCTGAAACAGGTACTGTACAGACATGTTTATGATCCGTCCATGCGTGATTATAGGGATAACCAGGTGACCAATAGTTCTTGTCTAGAAATTGTAACAGCAGTGAGAAAGGAGGAACGTGTTTGTAAAAGTTTAGAAAAACCTGAAAGACAAGTTTAAAACAAAAAAAGAGGCCATGGCAAAAGTGTAGATCCATGTGGTTTTAATATTACAATATGTTTTTCCACCATTTTTAGGTTTTACAATGATGTTTGTTACAATTTTGAATTTAAAACAATTTAATAGTTACAAACTAAAATTAAGAAACAAATTATTTCTTTGATAACTGAAAAGGAATATTTGAACCTGTCAGTTTACTGTATACTAATGCCCAATTTCTAGGCTTTTGATGTCAGAATTATTCGACCCCTTTTAATTTTTTTAGTTTTTAATTATTTCCTAAATTATGTTGAACAGAGCAAGGAAATATTCACAGTATGACGGATAATATTTTTTCCTCTGGAAAAAGTCTTATTTGTTTTATTTTGGCTAAAATAAAAGCAGTTTAAACATCATTTTAAGCTCAATATTATTAGTCTGTTGCACGCGTGTGTGTGACGTGGCATCGGAGGCTTTCAACGCAGAACGCTGCTGTTTCATCACGCGTGCAACAGACTGGTCGGCATATCGGACGGCAAACGCTGGGTGCTGTGCACGCATTAAAAGACAGAAGACAGCAGATAAAGCCATTTCTACAGTTACAGACTTGGGCTCCGGATTAAAGCAAGATAAGTGACTAATCACAAATTGAACTCTTAAATATTGAGTGATTTAACTTTTATAGGTTGAAACTCTTATAACAAATGAGACTTTAATGCTTCTTTAAAGTTCTTAAAGTTCGGTTCTATTCTTGCTGCTATAACAGACCAAAACATTATTTCATCAAAAATATATAATATGATATATATATATATATATATATATATATATATATATATATATATATATATATATTTTTTTTTTTTTTTTTTTTTTTGAAAAGTTTATATAATATATAAAATATACCGGGATTTGACTGACATGAAAACTGACCAATCACAGTCGACCTTATCTAGTTTTGCGTAAAACGTAAGGACAGGACAAATGCCTTTCTGTGTTAAGCAGGTCGCACACCAGAAGTGCCGCGACATGCCGCGCACATGACAGTTTAAAGCAGGGGTCACCAAACTTGTTTCTGGAGGGCCGGTGTCCTGCAGATATTAGCTCCAACTCTAATCAAACACACCTGAATAAGCTAATCAAGGTCTTACTAGGTATACTTGAAACTTCCAGGCAGGTGTGTTGAGGCAAGTTGGAGCTAAACCCTGCAAGGACACCGGCCCTCCAGGACCGAGATTGGTGACCCCTGGTTTAAAGTGTATCACCAGACGCGCACATTCAAATGATATTTAACATGAAACTAATCAGATGGCGCTCTGTGGTGCGGCTGAAAAATGAACTGCGTCCTGAGCCGTGGCCGGGCGCCGCCGATGTGTGTATCCTGATAGAAATCTATGTTTAGAATTCTAAAATGCATGGCGCTGCATAGTGTGCGATCTGGTTCAGGACGCAGTTCAAATTTCAGCCGCGCCACAGAGCGCCATCTGATTAGTTTCATGTTAAATATCATTCGAATGTGCGCGTCTGGTGTGCGATACTTTAAACTGTCATGTGCGCGCCGTGTCGCGGCGCTTCTGGTGTGCGACCTGCTATACAGTGGCAGAAAATAACAACTTAACAGAGCTGGAATAATGTGTTTCGGGTGTTTTCACTATAGAGATGTCTATGTTATTAGCAAGAGTAATTAAACCGCAGACATCCTGCCATTTTGACGATCTACACACGGTTGGCTCGCTTCTCTCCGACGACCTGTCACTCTTCTAAAGCCTGGTTTAATACAGTCTGAATGTTATGCAGGTATTGTGCGATATTCATTTCTGCAAATGTCACGAGTGCTTTATTATAACGCGAGAGCGCAGTCATGTACGTTAATCGCTAAAACTGGATTTGTGAGCTCTTGAATAGGCTTTTTCAAATGAACTGCAAGTCCTCTCATGATCTCACCATCGCGTGTGTGTGTTCAGACTATACAATCACGATCTCTTAGAATGAGAAATTCTTTCTATAATCTTTGCTCCTTGACTAAACCTAGTCAAAAACTATCAAGTATTTAGAATTATATCGATGCATGACCGGTGACAATGCTAACGGATTTATATTTTATTTCTTTACGACAAAATAATGATGCCAGAAATGTTTCTGGAAGAGGTATTTAAGTGATTTATACATAATCGCTGTATTAAAGCATCACTTAATTGTGCAGGCATTTCAGATCAATGCAATCTGTGACATTTATCAAAATAAACAATCTTAAAACACTGCTTTGAGAAATGTAGTGTTGTCATATTGCAAATACCTCAAGTGACATAAGTCATTTGTTTTATTATTTTATTACTGACAGTGTACTTGTCTTTCTTGTAAAATAAAATATTGTATGGACAACGAGCAAATAAGAAAATCAGTGTAAAATATGTCAATAAAACCCCACATTTAAATCTTTTCCTCATGTACTTTAATTAAACCTCTCAAAGAAACTATTCCTCTCAAAAATGGACTAAAATTGTCTCTATGGCCTTAAAAGTATGTGGTGGTTTTGCCAGAGCTATTGAAAAAGATTCATACTTTGGACCATACTTTGTTAATGCAAATTCCTATATTCCTTGTGATTTAAGCAATTAAACCATTTAAATAATTGTATACTTAAAAGGGCCGTATTAAAAATCCGATTTCTTTTCAAAAGTAATTAACTAGTACTCAGAGTAGTTTTTTAAAAGAGTCATTTGTAAAATATTTGTATTATTTACTAAAACTTGTATTATTTTAGCAGTGTAATTGTATTATAACTTGAGTGCAAATATTCTGTTCATCAACAAATAAAATAAGAAAAATTCACAAGCACATTTAGTGCAGGTTTATTATATAATTAATATATCATTAATTCATTATTATATTATTATTTATAATAATAATGTTTTTTCGTATAAATCGATAGATACTGTAGTTCCTATGTAGTATTTTTATAATATGCTGAGAAGACATTTTAGGTGTTCAATACATTGCGTGTCAGTCTTGGTTTATTATATTCTTAATTATTAATAAATTATATTATATTAATGTGTTTTTTTTGGTATAAATCAATAGATAGTTCCTATGCAATGCTTTTATGGGTCGCTGAGAATACATTTCAGGTGTTCAATACGTTGCGTGTCAGTTTTGAAAATAAAAGTAGGTGCTGGAAAAAGTGCTTTAAAATCCTTGATTTTCATTAGGCTGAGTCTGTATGAACTCTGTATGAAATCAGGGTCACATTTTCATTCATGAGGTGATAGAAAATTAAGTGATGGTCAATTGTAAGCTCTCTTGGTCGTGTGATGTGTGTTGCTGAACTGTATTCAAATGTTATAAATGTAAAAACACCACATTTGTGTTTGTGAAGCAGTGTTAGCCTCAATATAAAGGTCCTTGCTGTTGCTGAGACTGAAACTGTCACTGTCAAACAATTGTCAAAAACACCCCTCAAAATATTTGCTAAGGATGCGAAAAAATGCAGAAAATCGAACCATGCAAATTAATTTTTATGACTGACGGAAGTTGCAGAGGCTGCAAACATATAAAACGTGAGGTCATATTTAGTATATATATATATAAACACATAAACTAGTCAGAATATAGGCTACAGTTGACTCTTTCCTTTAGTTTTTGTGAAATACACGCACAGACACACACAGACATGCTGCGGATGGGTGGGGGTCAACTACTACAATGAACCAACTTTGGGGGGGCCCAGCTTGCAAAAGGTTGAGAACACCTGGTTTATAGCAAGCGTCATGTTTAGTTAGATTGTGTTTGTCATATACAGTCAGCCTATAGGTCTGTTATTTTTACTAAAGAAGATTTATTATTTGAGTTTATCACCAGAGCTATAGAAACTGTATTATGCTTAGAAAAAAAAAAAACAGCACAGTATCAGGTCTGTGTTAATCAATTCTCAGAATTTTTGGTATCGAGATCGGATCGGTTCCAAAAAAAATGGTATCGGTGCATCCCTAGAAAAAAATAAAGGTACACAAACTGCCATGATGTTTCAAGGGGTTAAAAGAGAACATGGTTGTATTTTTGAGTGCAATATGTACACTTTAGGTTTTGGTTTTAAGATACTAATGTGGAGCTTTACATACAAACACAAACTTTGAAAAGCCCCAGCTTTAGCACAATTACTGAGAGTGTATTAGCGTCTCATCATCATCATCATCAAAAAAAGAAGAAAAAAGAACATACCTGAAGACTTGCGTAACAAACATCCACCACAGATGTTGGCCAGTTTTAGAAACAATTTCACAAGTATATCTGAAAGCTTGAACAGTTCAATTATATTAATAATACATTATAATTTTGGAACAAATACAGAAATACAAAATAACAGGGCATGGAACTTTAATCATACCTCTGATTGGGGGAAATTTTCTTGTACTTTTATTTAATTGCCGTCTTCCAAGTCCATAGTGAGATGTAGTTCTGCCTCTCCTTTTGGTGTTTTTCATGTTTGTCCAGCAGGTAAATATACATTAATAAGCGTTTACATTGCCACTTATATGGTGCAAAACAGCTTTTCCCTCTACGCTCCTCTCGGAAAAACCCAGGAAATGACCTACAAATATTTTCTCATTAGTGTAGGAACAATTTCTATTAGAGAAAAAAACACATTAGATTCTTCTACACATACAGTCATCCACTGAATCTCACACCTCATTTCTTGCTGAACTGACTGGCTCTGGAAACTTGATGTTGTCCTCTCTCTCTCTGCTCTCCCCGCTGTGTTGAATTAATCTCTCTTAGTTGGTTTGTGTTCTCTGGTGATCTTAGGGTGTTGGTGAGCCTCGACACCAGGCTTTGTGCAGCAGATATTATTTCTCCAAATGGAACCTGATAAACATTAACATAAAATTAAGTCATACAGAATTATGATTGACAATGGTTAAAGAGGGTAGACCGACCGACCGATTGATTGATTGATTTTATTTAGGTTTTAATGCCATATCAGCAGCATTGGCTATATTCATGGCAAAAAATATGTACTAAATATACAATTTATAATCATATCATATCAGTTAGTATATCAGTTAGCATGATGATGCTCATTGCAGTTAGCAAACAATCTTAGCAAACATACATTTTAAAATAACAACAAAAAACATACAAGTAGCAAGCAACAACACTGAAAACAGTCATATACAATCCTTTAGTTTGATTAAAGATAAATATTGTAAAACACCTTTTCAAACAGCTCACTTCAAATATTTCCAGAATAAAAACATTCTCCAATATCATTTAAAAACACAATGTGATATTAGAGAACGTTTTTATTCGGGAAATATTTTAAACATATTAAAATGTTTTATCGGTAAAATATTTTTACACAAGTCACCAATAGGTATTTCTTCCCCTTTTCATAAATATGCGAGTGTAAGCCTTGAGTGTCTGATGCTACATCTTGTATGACAACCTGGTCATGTCTATTTTCAAAACGGTAATTATTCCTTTCATTAATTATGGATTCACTTCATACCATGTGTTTTTCCTACATTCATCCCATTCCATCTGCCATTTCCCATTAAAATACAGATTTAAAACAGGTTTAACATCAGACACAGGAAGTTTACATTCTGTTATCTCCAACTTCTATCTACCTTAGCTGCTTTATCTGCACGCTCATTTCCAACTAATCCCATATGACCAGCCTGGTATCCAGCAGAAAATAATATCAAAGTCTTTAGTCTTTAAAAGGTCCACTTTTTCTATTATGCTAAAAATCTTAGTATGATCAGTTTTCATAGATTCAAGTGCTTGTAAGCAGGACATAATCTGAGCTAATTAAAAACAGACAGACAGATAGATATTGGGCATTTTTCTAATACTAAGAAACGAGTCTTATGTTGAGCAGGTAGATTTGAGGGAATAGTCACTATATGAGACAAAATATACTTTTTTTGTCTATTTGCTCAAATTATTTAAGTTAGGTTACTCTACTTTAGATAAGAATTCTCTTCATAAAGACTTTGTAAATTACTATAAATATATAAAAACGTCATTTCTGCTTAGTAATGTGGATTGCTAACTTAAAGATAAAATAAAAACTTATATCTGAACATATAATCTTCTCTCATAAATCAATGAGGAGCTTAATTATTCAGCTTTCAGATGAAATACGAGTGTTTAAATGACTGCCCCTCATGATTTACGCCCATGGGTCCGGGTCACTTATTTAACCAATTGCTAATCTGCACAGACTTTATTACATTATTCAATATATTTTCCCACTCATTCGGTGATAATAAGATAAATTAACGTAGATCTCAAGTTTTTTAAATAATTGATGGATTTGATTCAGTGTCATAAAAATAAGCAAAAACCCTCAAAAATTTAACTTGCCTTTTGCTGATATCTACTTTATAATAGATCAATAGTCTATCTGGCTTTCAAAAACACTTAATCAACAGATGCCATGTTATAGTTAAACACCGTTAAGTGATTCACTGAGAAGTTCTGCGCTCGCTGCCTGTCAAGTTCACTTACGTTATGCTAACTTAGCTTGCTATCCTCGGCCCGATCTTAATTTTGATTCTGTAAAATGTCTAAGAAACACAGCGAAAATGGACCTCATTGAATCTCAACCTTTATTACAGCTCATGGAGGACATTTCTCAAAGAGGGATTAACAAAAGTCTTACCTGAGACGGTGTGTGGGAGTTGCACAGACATTTTGTTCGGCGGGCTTTCTTCAGTTAGGATTTAGGATCTCATCACGCAAGCGCACTGTTGTGATCGATGACTCTGGCTCGTTTATTAATGCCTGTGACCGCGGTGATGTGTTTTGACAGTGGAGTGTCGCTGTTTGATTCGTACTCTTCGTGTCCGTGGTGAAACTGTATTTTTCACCAGAACTGTATGGTTCTGGTACATTTGAATGTATTTTTAATGTTTGATTGATGTTGTTTAACCCTTGTGTTGCTGTTTCATACACACTGGGGTCATTTTGAGACCTCAACTTTCTCTCTGTTTCAGCAAATGAAGTGATTTTTTAGTGACAAACTATTTTGACGTATTTTGGGAAAAGACTTTGGAATTTAAAGTTTAAAAAAAATTAATTTAGTGAAAATTGGCTTTGTTTATGCTGTTGGCTGTTACAGGTTAAATTGCTTTATTTTTATACTGTCGGTTCAGGCATAACTAGAAGCTGTCTCAAATGAACATGCTGTTTTTAAAAGTAATTGGAGCTGGCTGCTCCGGCAAGGTCTATCTTGGCACGGAAAAGCGGACGGACAACAGGTAAGTCTATTCTCCCTAGTCCAGTTTAGAGGACATCAACTTTGGAGAAATCATGTTTGATTGCTCACTCATGTTTTATTCTAATTTTCATCCACAGTTTGCCATCAAGTTGACTTATTTCTTAGCTGACAACAATGTGGTAAGTCTGAAAACATCATCCGTGATTCATATTTGAAGCATCACAAAATACTCTTAATAGATGAGTCTGTCTGCGGCTGTGGTTATACAAGTCTGTTGAGTTTTGATGCAGAAAATTCAACTCTGCAGTTTAACAGTGACTATATATATATATATATATATATATATATATATATATATATATATATATATATATATATATATATATTGTCAGCTTCGAATTATCGGGTTCTATCTGACATTTTTGTCAAAATTGAGTTATTAACATTTTCTTATTAAATGACAACTTATTTACATTATGGGATTTTTTATAAGTTGTTTTTTAAACTTGTTTTAAGACTTTATTTTAAAAAACATGTTACACACGTACTGTTTGCTATGGAATGCAAGATCTTTGAAGCTCAATATCTCAATATCATTCAGAACGCAGATATATATATATATATATATATATATATATATATATATATATATATTCAACAGTAATATGTTATGAAAAGTGGGCACAGTGGTACATCAGGATATGTAGAACAATAATCTGGTGGAGTTGGCAGAAAACAATTTGATGTTATTTTTTTATGATTTTTCTAATATGACCATAAAGTAAAAAACACTGTATTTTTCATGATTTTAGCGCACTGTTATTAAAATATTCAACAGTAATATGTTATGAAAAGTGGGCACAGTGGTACATCAGGACACGTAGAACAATAATTTGGTGGAGTTGGCAGAAAACAGTTAGATTTTATTTTTTAATGATTTTTTCTAATATGACCATACAGTAAAAACACTGTATTTTCCATGATTTTTATATTTTACATGCTTTTGATATTACTTATATATTTATATTTAAGTAGGGAAAATAAACATTTGTACAATAATATTTTTTTTATTAATTTAGCAACATTCCACATGAAAAGGGGGAAAATATTTACTAAAAATACAAATAAACCAATAAAACAGTCATACTTACACAGTGAACACCTAAATAGATTGTAAATATGAAAAGGAGTGTTAATAGTCATGACAGCTGGGTAATGACTTTAATACTGTTAATTATGTTTTAAACTAGCAAATAAAACACAATTACAGCAAAACAAAGGAATAATAGCATAGCCTACATGCAAAGTCATGATAATTATTTACCCAAATATGAATAAAAGAGACGATTTTTGATTATCATTTGAATTCATTCACACAAAATAAAGTGAAACAAGATTATAAAACTGCAGCGCATTAAACACACGCGTCTTTAATCTACCGCGAAACACCGAGTAGACGCGCACCTCAATTTAAAGCACAGATAGTGTGATCGTCTCTCTCTGAACCGCAGATGGCGTGACCGCAGTGATTTGTCCATAACTATAAATCAAGCAGAGGCCAGTGATTTTTAGTTTTCAGTAGGGCTGGACGATATGGCAAAAATTTATATCACGATATATTTCTTAATTTCGGTCGATACGATATAATTCCCATATCGATATGAACAATATTAAAAAGACATGAAAAAACTACCAAGAACGCACACAATAGATGTCTGTACCTACAAATGTCTGCAAACTGAATTTGCAAAGTGTTTAATACCTCCAGGCTCTTAACTTTTCTTAAGATAAAGTACAAAAATGTTTATTTTATTGTTTACAATGTAGACTGTGTCAAAGCAGCTTCACATAAATGGTCATAGTAATTGGAACAGAGTAGTTCAATTTTTAGTGTTTAAGTTCAGTTCAGTTTAGCTCAGTTCAGTGTGGTTTAAGGTCATTACAGAGACTCCAAACACTGAAGAGCAAATTCATCGATGCGTAGCTCTACCGAACATGAACCATGCAAGCCAGTAGCAACAGCAGAGAGGGAAAAAAATTTCACCGATAGGAGAGTGAAGAAATAATTATAACACTATGATCTTCTATGTGAAGCTGCTTTGACACAATTTCCATTGTAAAAGCGCTGTAGAATTAAAGATGATTTGAATTAAATATATTTATATGCAAATAAAACCACCACACATACATTGCAAAACACTTGTTTTATTAATTTGCACCAGCAATCTCCATGATCTCCATTAACCAGTGGATGTGCATCAGTTTAGAGAAATGTGTTAGTCAGTCGGGGATTTGCATAATGCTGCTCATGTGTGTGTTTGTTTGCAGAGCCTCTTCAGTACTTCTTGATCTGGGACACTTCGTACAGGTACGCGATGAAGAGTTTGGTTCCTTCAATGTAGTTGCGTCTGAACAGGACAGAACAATAATTAATACACTGAGAAAAAGCATCCCTAAATGAGCCGTTTTCCATAGTTTGTGATTCATGTTTTTATTTTAACCTGTTTATTTATTGTTTTGAATTGTGTTATGGGAGCTTGATCTTTCTCTCTACAACTTCTCACCTTAAAAAAAGTGACTTTTATTGACGAATGTGATAGTGTGCAGTGCTGTATTGTGTATTACGCCAAGGGTTTTCAAACTGGGGGGCCGCCAGATGGCGCTAGGGGGGCCGCAAAGAAATTTTAGATGAGGGGTAATCAATGGGCCCACATGGATGAATTTTGTGTCCCGCATCATTCTGAAGGTTAATATATTTTTTATTATAATTTGAGCTCGAAAGTACTGCAAAAATTAAGCTTTATGCTTATGCCATTTCAATGCAGTTGACACTTTCGTGACACAGGAAAAGAAGAGCAGCGGCCCGCCTCTGTGCACGGGGACTTTTATTGAATATTGAATTTTAATTGTTCTCAGAGTTTCACTCCTGTTACACTAATGACAGCTGGATGAGCTCTGCAGGGGACCTCTTACTCACATTGGTTCATAACTGGATGATTAAAAAAAACTAAATTGTACACACCCTGAGTAAAACCACTATAGCCTATAAAAATGATAATGTATCTGTTTGTGTTATGTTATAGGGCTAATTAATTATTAAATATTAAAATGTATTAGTGCTCTGTATTTAATGGAGCTCAGCATATCTGATCAAATTTTAATACTCTGAATATAAATGCATTTATTTCAAGATGTTAATCCACTTTTTCCCATATTTATTTGTGTAACTATTTTAAATGTAATGTTCAGTATTATTATTAATAGAACACACTGGTATGAACATTTTAAAGTCAGCAAAGCTTCTAAAATTATGCAAAGTAAAACTTGTGGCTCTTTGAACTTGAATACCCAATTCTAGATTGCATTTAGGAAATTATTTTTTATCAGTGTAAGTCAGGATTATCGACCTGAGTAAATTATGATGTGCACAAAAAAAAAAGGAATAAAAATAAACAAAACACACTGAACCACTACAGCCTCCATTGTAGTATTGCTAGTTACAACAGTACAGTTAACTGTTAACAGGCTGATGAATGACAAAACTCTTTAAAACTTTAAAGCTTTAAATCTTTAGATACATTTAGAGTCTCAGCTGTAAGGGTAAATACAGAAGAGTCTAGCTGTGCATAGGCAGAAAAAAAGCATAAAAATGGCATAAAAAACTGTGTAAAGTGACGACTCGTACACAAAATATGGCTTGATGAAATGCAGTGAGAGAAGACCACAATGAACACTGCGCATCAAGATTTGATCAATTGAAGCACTGAAACTATGTCAACTCAACTGACATCTTACAAAAACTAATCCAGATAATGAATGATATACATTTATTGAATAATATATAATAATATAAATATATTGAATAATACAATTTAAAAAAATTAAGTACAGTTGTTAATTTGAGGCGGTGGCGTCATTTTTATTTTTTGGGGGTCCCCAAAAATATTCGCGCTACACAAAGGGGCCCTCAGCTGAAAAAGTTTGAAAACCCCTGTATTACGCTACAGAAACCTTGTAATAAATTGCAGCACATTTACTGTTATTTTACACACTTATTTCTCTAGATATTAACAATTACACATTATATTATTAATAAAATCATCAGAAATGGACAGAGATCAGATCAACATCCCAATAAAATAAACTGAAAGTGTAAGTTCTGTGGGATTTTCTGAAGACTAGCTTTGTGTTTTTGACTGTTGTGTGCTGTCTTGTGTCTGAGTAATACACAGGTTAGTGTATACTCCATCAGCTGTTTTCATTTCTGTCAGCTTTGTGTTTAATTAAAGACCTAAACGGCTGGTCCACATTGAATTTTTAAGGCTTGGTTGTGTTTATAAGATGCAGAGCCGTGTGTGTTCATGCTTTATTTGTTTTATATATCTTACTTTGATTATATACAGCGACTTGGCTAACATGAACACCACTGTCATATTTCCTAGTTCCTCTGAAAGGCCCGCCCTTAAGAGGCTCTGACCACTAACATAATGTGCTGTGATTGGAGGATCGGCTCAATGTCACTCCCCTACAAGCGCTCGCTGTTGTTGTTTTGTGGAGTCAGCTCTGATTCTTGACTCCTAATTTTGGAGGGTGTCTGCAGGGTCTTAAAGTATTAAGAGTTGATAAATCAATTATGAGAAAATTAAGGCCCTTAAAAGGTATTAAAAAGTCTTAATCCGGTTTTTACGAGGTCTTAAATTTTCTTCAAGCCTTCCCCAAAGTGTTTGGCTCCAAAAATGCATAAATATATTTATTTTCCTCGATTGGTTCGGGCCGGGTGCGTCCGGCCAAGCTCCTCTGTCCGGGTGATGTCCCCAAATTTTGGTCGCTGTAGGCTTTGCTAAGCTAACTCTGTAAAAGCCAATGTCTCCCTTTGCATTGAGCGTCTTACATTCAGAGAGGTTGTTTATGTTCACACAGCTACACATACAACTACAGTTTAAAATATGATATCATAGCAGACCACCCCTTTAATAATCTATTATGGCTCAGAACAGTGTTTTGTGTGTAATGTTTTGTTCAACAAGTAGGATAAAGCACATCCAGCCGGATGTTTTCATACATACATCAGGCTGCTGATGAAGCTGTAAAGCTTTATTCTGTAGTAATAACCTCCTGAATGCACTTCATCCCTAACATATATGCTGTGCTCAGACCTGCTGATCTTCTCGTTCTGGGAGTGCAGGCCGTCGTCGAAGCCTCCGATGGGCAGCATGATGATGCTTTTTCCTGTGACGTCCTGAAAGGTTCTGGCGATGGGGATCGTTCCTCCTTCTCGGATCAGGTCAGGCTCCACGTCAAAAACTGCAGCACACACATATCAGAACTTACATGCAAAAGAGTACCCTGCTGAAAAATCCAGCTTCAACCAGCCTAGGCTGGTTGGCTGGTTTTAGCTTGTTGACCAGGCTAGTTTTAGAGGGGTTTTGGCCATTTCCAGGCTGGTTTCTAGCCATTTCCAGCCTGGTCATAGTTGGTCAGGCTGGAAAATGACCAGCCAAATCCAGCTAAAACCAGCTTGACCAGCCTGGTTTAAGCTGGATGTAGCTGGTTTTGGCTGGACTCTCAGCTTCGCTAGGCTGGTCAAGCTGGTTTTAGCTGGTCATCTCTCAGCCTGACCAGCTAAGACCAGGCTGGAAATGGCTGGAAACCAGCCTGGAAGTGGCCAAAACCCCTCTAAAATCAGCCTGGTCGACCAGCTAAAACCAGCCAACCAGCCTAGGCTGGTTTAAGCTGGATTTTTCAACAGGGTAAACTAGTAATAATAACTAATACACTAATAATAAATAATAACAAACTAGTAAATACTGTCATCATGGCAAAGACAACAGAAATGAATTATTAGAAATGAGCAGTGTTGGGCACACTCCTTTAAGGGAGTCATTAGTTATGGCCCCTTTCCACTCACTGGGACAGTATGGGTCGGTACTGGTCACCTTTATGAGGCTTGCGTTTCCACTGCTACAAGGGAACCAATGGTACTCTTTTGGTGTGTGTGGTGTACGACAGAAAGTTTCAGTCAACGTCATTTTCGCTGGAGGAAATGTCTACAGTAAAGCTGTACGGGTCGTTCACATATCATATAAGAAGCACTTCTCACAACACGGATGCTTTATGCACATTAATACTGTATAAATGTTCATTTCTAATCTTTCTAGTTTCTTTTTAATCTTTCTTGCTAAAGGGTAGCGCTCATTTGAAATGAATGCGGGACCAAGGTACAGTGGAGGACTGTGGCCATGCAAAGCCAGAGATATACACATATACACATATATCTGTGATCGGGAGTTTTCCTGGATGTTAGTATGTAATTTTTTTTTCTAATTATGAAAATTATAATTTTACATCAGTTTTCTACATTGATGGATCAGTGACCGCACGGGCATTCCTGACAAAAAGCTTGTGTTTGTGTGTACAGAAATGTATTATTCACCCTCCCTGTTAAATCTGATCTAATCATGTCCTGAAACACAGCTCCTCTCCTGCTTTCACTGCTCATACTGACGGAGGGAGCGATTCGCTTGTGAATGAATCCCCCGAACGACTCTTTCACTAACATTAGCCGACAATAATACAGGTTTCTGGCAGCACAGCATCTCGTTGTCATATTTCTTTTGCATTGTTTGCTGATTTTATTCAACAAAACTAGCATAAGCCGAGTGTTTAGTGCGAGTTGGAGCTGCTTTGCCGTATGGTGAATGCAGTGACTGTTATCATCAATAACGTTACCTGATTAGCACAAAAGTTCAGAACATACAAAAAACAGAAAAAACTTAATATTACCTATGAAATGTTCTGCCTTTGTGCTTTGTTTTCTTTGTTAAGAAAATGCACTAAAGTCCCGCATCTTCACGTAATAACACTGTCTTGTCTAGTGCGGTTGAATGACATTTGTCCTGGGAGCACTGTACCAATGTGGCGGCGCTACTGACGCATGCTGAGGGTCCCTATGCGATATCTACTGTATATATCTATGTGAAAAGAGCACAATCTGATTTGCATTTAAAGCGACAGTCACCAAAACACCACAATTAGAATCAAAACCTAAAAGGGTCAGTTTCAGAGTCAGAGAACATTATCTGTGTGCTGTTTTCAGCTTCACACACACTCTAGAGACAGCAGAGACGCATTTTACATCTCATATAAAGGGGCAGAATAGGTCCCCTTTTATTTAGCCACATTAATTCATCCTAGCCATAATCATCAATAACTAAGCTGCAGTTTATTCTGCTGTATGTTCACTTTTAGGAAGGCCCCTGGTTAGGAATGTTCACTTTTTTTCAGACCCCTGAGTTGTAAAGAGTAATCAGATTGCCTGTGCATTATGAAGGGAAAGGTTAACCTCTCTTGACTGCTGCTTTTCCGGCATCAAATAACGGATGTTTGGGATCCGCCAGCCACGGTTTGGCCCCGATGACCATGGTCACGTTGAGTTTATTGGGACTCTTGCGCTTCGCAAACACTGAGTGTAAATAATCTGTGACCTGGAGGAAAACAACACTGCAGCTGTTTGATCAACAGTGTGAACAATCAGAGCCCGTATTCACTGAACATCTGTTATTTACAGTGTAATTATGTCTACAAATGCGTTGAAAATGAAATGAAAACAATATTTGAAAAATATTTTAAATAAAATACTTTGAAATATTTTAAAATAATTTAAAAAGCATCTTAATTATTTATATTTACCTAATTATTCTGTATAAATATACATGTTAATATGGAGGGTGGCACGATGGCTCAGTGGTTTGCACTGTGGCCTCACAGTAAGAAGGTCGCTGATTCGAGTACCGTCTGGGTCAGTTGGCATTTCTATGTGGAGTTTGCATGTTCTCCCCGTGTTGGTGTGGGTTTCCTCCGGGTGCTCCGGTTTCCCCCACAGTCCAAACACATGCGCTATAGGGGAACTGATCAACTACACTGGCCGTAGTATATGAGTGTGTGTGTGTGTGTGTGTGTGTGTATATGGGTGTTTCCCAGTACTGGGTTGTGGCTGGAAGAGCATCTGCTGTGTAAAACATATACTGGAATAGTTAGTGGTTCATTCTGTTGTGGCAACCTTTGAATATTAAAAGATACTAAATCGAAGGAATATGATTGAATGCTAATCATTGAATGCTAATGAATCACTAAAACTTCTATAGTAAAGAACATTCCTTAAAATCCTTTATTATTATTAAAAATTATATATAAATAATCATATTACAATAAAAATTAATATTATATTTTTTCACAAAAACAAATTCCATAAATACATTTTTGATGTATTTCAGATATATATATTTATTATTATTATTATTATTTTTTAATTTATTATTATTATTTTTTTTTACTAAATAAAATATTCAAAAGCATTTAATATATATTTGCTTTATTCTGTACATTAGCATGGAACAATGCAGGAAAATTGTAGCTTTTCTAAAAAATCAACAGCGGAGAAGGTTTGGTTTTTGGTTTAGTTCAGGAGTAAGGGTAGTATTAGTCATTTATTTTCTGCATTTCGTTTGGTTCAGTAGGTAAGTTATCTTCGGGATGGAGTTAGCTAATATATTGTTTTATTATTTTGGCCTGGCTCAGCCCTGAAGCTATTTTTGTTTGCGCTCATTTCTTTGTTTTTTTGTAAATACAAACTTTTTCCACCTTCTCACAATAAAAGACCCTTTACGGTCATTTAAATCATGAACCTGCCAACTGTTTATTTATTTATTTACTTTAACTTTTATATTCAACCTCAGCCCTAGACATTTCCCCAGACAAGTATCCTCGTAGTGCTTGAGTGTCCACATATGTGGACAGCAGGTTTGAGCTCTTAAGTGGCTGTTTAAAATACAGACATACAGTGTCATCCTGCAACTGTTATATAAAAGTTTAAATTTAGGACGTCACGGTGGCGCAGTGGGTAACATGATCGCCTCACAGCTAGAAGGTCCCTGGTTCGAGCTTCAGCTGGTTCAGTTGGTGTTTCTGTGTGGAGTTTGCATGTTCTCCCCGTGTTGGTGTGGGTTTCCTCCGGGTGCTCCGGTTTCCCCACAATCCAAACACATGCGCTGTAGGGGAATTGGGTAGGCTAAATTGGCCGTAGTCTATGAGTGTGTGTTTCCCAGTGACGGGTTGGCAGCTGGAACGGCATCTGCTGTGTGAAACATATGCTGGATAAGTTGGCGGTTCATTCCGCTGTGGCGACCCCAGATAAATAAAGGGACTAATCTGAGAAGAAAATGAATGATTGAATTCCAATTTAATGTATTTAAAAATCTATTATACTGTAGCTGAAAAACATGTGTTTTTACTATATGAGTATTCCTATCCACTATTTGTTTATGGAAATTACACATGTTGACTATTAGGTGCAAAATAATTTATTTAATTATTATTATAATAATTTATCTATTATTGTTATTATTATTATTATCATTATTATTGTAATTATTATTATTATTATTATTGTTGATCTATTATTGTTGTTGTTGTTATTTTATTATTATTGTAATTATTATTAATATTTATTACAATTATTATTATCTATTATTGTAATTATTATTATTAATATTTATTACAATTATTATTATCTATTATTGTAATTATTATTAATATTTATTACAATTATTACTATCTATTATTGTAATTATTATTATTAATATTTATTACAATTATTATTATCTATTATTGTAATTATTATTATTATTATTATTATCATTGTTTATCTATTATTATTGTTGTTGTTGTTATTTTATTATTATTTATTACAATTGTTATTATATATTATTATTATTTATTATCTATTATTGTTGTTATTATTATTTATTATTATTATCTATTAATATAATTGTTGTTGTTCTTCTTCTTATTATTATTATCTGTTGTTGTTGTTGTTGTTATTTATTATTATTATTATTTATCTATCTATTATTATTGTTGTTGTTGTTGTTATTATTATTGTTATTATTATAATCTACAGTAAAGTTAATCTCAGCATCTTTATGAACAGGTTTAGGAGTAAGCTGTTTTACAGCTGTTTTGGAGCAGTATCTCCCAGTGCTGAGATGAGCTGTTTCGTGAATACAGGCTCTGTTCAACATGGTAAAAGCTGACTGATCATCCCTTCACCTGTTTCTCCACCACGGCTGGGTCCATGTCTGGCACCTGGCGGATGGAGAATTTCCCAATGACTTTGGCTGGGATGACGGTCTTGGTGCCGGGCGAGGAGAAAGCGCCCTCGATGCCGTGGATGGAGACGGTGGGGTGACGCCAGCGGTGGGCAAGCAGATCCACCTGAACACAGCGAGAAAATAACAACACTCAAAAACACAGTGAAGGACGACTTAAATTGTATATAGAATGATGGAGGGAAGACAGAAAGATAGATAGAATGAGTGATAGTGAAAGAGTGATGGAGTGAAGGATAGAGAAGGACAGATGGAATGCTGTATAGGAGATGAAGACATACGGCTCTATCATACAGGTGTGTTTAGCGTGATCTGTTGCTATTTTCAGACCAGTCCAGCAGTAATTTTCACATTTTGCGCCACGTTGTTTAAATAGTAAATACATTTGCGCCACTCTGTACACTCATGTGTGTGCTGGTCTTTAAAGGAGGTGTGTTAAGGTGCATTGTTGGAGCATTGCTATTTTGAGGCACTGAAATAGGACCATTGGCCAACTAACAGCTGCTCTAAAGTCCAGCAGAGAGCATTAGTCATGCATGTATATAAATCGACATATAGAAGATAGAGACCAAACAATACAGAGAATTATAGAGCAATAGTCTGATAAATAGAGTTATACATAGAAGGATAGAGAAAATGCTTGATAGATGGATATAAAGAGCAGCAGTGGTGTGTGTTTCCTGCTGCCTTATTTCTGTACATCAGCTGTGTGAGTGATAGAGATATAGTGATAGAGTGGTAGAATGGATGACAGAGTGATGATGGTTATATAGTGACAGAATGAATGATAGATAGAGTGATAGTGATGAAAGAGTGATAGAGTTTTAGAGTAATAGAACGAATGATATATTGAGTGATATAGCGCCCCCTCCTGCCAAGTTGCTGTACATCAGCTGTGTGAGTGATAGTGACAGACTGATAGAGCGAGTAGCTAGTATCACACCTGCTTTATACTTCTGCGTCAAGTGATTGGCGTGACCCAGGGCGCATGCAACGCCCATAGCTGTGCATTTATACTTCTGCACGCTCTTCCATAGGGCTATGCGTCAAGGTGTAGGCTGCACCGTAGCATACAGTACGTGTGCGCTTGAAGCAGAAGTATAAATCAGCCTTAAAGCGAGCGTGCCAGGGCCAGTCGCTTTTCCACTGTCACTTCCGGGGCCTGATCGGGCCAAAGCGGGGCTTACTCATGGCCAGCAGCTGGCCTTTTTTGGGCCTGCCTAATACCATGGGCCATTGAGGGCCAGCTGGGGCTTCGGGGAGAGGCGGACTTAATCTGGTAAAGTTGGCGTGCAGCCAGTACACAATTTTTCTCATCGCATATGAGTACATGCGGCAAACAAATAAATTAATAAGGGAAAGAAAGCGTATAGCTGCTCAGTTTAAGATAGGCTATTCCATTAACACCTTATAGGCTAGGGGTCTTTTGCTTATGATTGCCCTTATGTTTCCCTTTTAAATGTAGGAGTGTTGCATGAAGGCGAGGCAGTGAGCGAGAAGGCAAGAAGGTCGCTGGTTCGAACCTCGGCTCAGTTGGCGTTTCTGTGTGGAGTTTGCATGTTCTCCCTGCATTAGCGTGGGTTTCCTCTGGGTGCTCCGGTTTCCCACACAGTCCAAACACATGCGGTACAGGGGAATTGGGTAGGCTAAATTGTCCGTAGTGTATGAGTGTGTGTGTGAATGTGTGTGTGGATGTTTCCCCATGATGGGTTGCAGCTGGAAGGGCATCAGCTGCGTAAAAACTTGCTGGATAAGTTGGTGGTTCATTCCGCTGTGGCAACCCCGGATTAATAAAGGGACTAAGCCGACAATAAAATGAATGAATGAATGTTGCATAAATAATAAAGTAGATTTAATATAATGAGTGACATTGTTTTGCTGCATCCTCCTTGATGTTTCAATAACGCATAATAATCTTTACACCATATTAAAGACACAGCAGACAGTAATTTTCAATTGTCAAGTTTTTATGTCTAGTTAAATGGTGTGTTTGTGCATGATACGTGCGCGTTTAGATGCCACAAGCAGCTGGGTTTCTTTCTTTCTTTCTTTTGGAGATGATACAAAATATGAACACAACAGAAAGACGTAAAACTTTACAATTGATTGTGCACTTTAGTAGGCAATAGTGCCATATCTAGATGATGTAGCCTACGCTATATTGAAACCATTTAAAGAATTACAAATATGGGATATAATAAAATTACAGTAAATAAATAAACCAATTTAAAACAAACACAAGCTATAATAATGTAGGTATACACAATACAAATAAGGTGAACTGTTTCAAGCCATTTTAAACTCTCATTTTACAAAAGCCTCTCTGAAAAAAAGATTGTACGTATTTACTTAAAACGATAAACAACTGAAGACTTTGGAAAGATTATTGATAAAGTGTTTGGATACGACGATATTAACCAAATCCTGTAAACAGAGCATATTATGAGTGAGTGAAAGCATCAGAAATGACCTTCTTTTCTGTCATCCAGTCCTGCAGCGCTGCTTTATAAACATATTGGGGAAAACTGCACATACAAAATGTGTTCATTGTCCTCAAACAAGTGTTTGTGTGTGTATATGATGTGGTAAAATGTAAAAATGAAATGTTAAGTGTAGAGCTTTATAAGTGGATGTCTGCTGAGCACGATATATAGGCTATAGCAGTGGTTCCCAACCTTTTTCTTTGGGGCCCCCCCCATGAACATATACAAACATTGGAGCCCCCCCACCATATAAATACACACGCACGCACGCACACACATATGTACTGTCTATATATATATATATATATATATATATATATATATATATATATATATATATATATATATATATATACTGTATGTGTGTGTTTGTGTAATATTAATATATAATATGTATAGAAAATATAAATTAATCACTTTTAACTTGTCTTGGCCTTCAATAAAACTAATCTTTGTCTAATCTTTTTCTTCGCCTCTGAAGAACCACTGCATTTACGTTTCTCTGCCATTTTTGTTTTGATTTTGCCTTTACGACGCGTTGGACAAGCACATTGCGTGAGCAAAATTTAAATAATTATTTAAAGTTATTTATTTTAATTATTTTTACTATTATGTTGGAATTTTAAGCATGTTTTGATTTAGATTTTTTTTAGTACTTGAAAATACATATATAATAGTAGGGCTGCTTGATTTTGGGAAAATAATAATAACGATTATTTTGGTCATAATTGTAATCACGATTATTCAAAACGATTATCAGTTAAAGTCAAAATTATTAGCGCTCCTGAGATTTTTTTTTTTTTTTAAATATTTCCCAAATTATGTTTAACAGAGCAAGGAATTTTAACAGTATTTCCTATAATATTTTTCTTCTAGGCTTATTTGTTTTATTTTAGCTAGAATAAAAACAGGTTTAAATATTTTGAAACCAATTTAACTTCATTAGCCCCCTTATGCAATATATTTGTGATTGTCTGCAGAATAAACTACTGTCATACAATGTTTGCCTTATTACCCTAATTAAGCCTTTAAAATGCACTTTAATCTGAATGTTTGTATTTTGAAAAATATCTAGTAAAATATTATGTACTGTCATCATAGCAAAGATAAAAGAAATAAGTAATTAGAAACGAGATATCAAAACTAATATGTTCAGAAATGAGTTTAAAAAAAATCTTCTTTCCATTAAACAGAAATTGGGCTGGAAAAGGTTTGCTAATATTCAGGAGGGCTAATAATTCTGACTTCAAGTGTATACATACAGTTATTTCCACCTTGCAAAGGAAAGAGAAATAAATACAATAGAATAAAAATATTAAACAAACTGTGATTTAAGCATCTTCACTGTAAGAAAAACACTTTAGCTACAGCAGTCCTTCAGTCAAGACTAGTGAGGGATTTTGACGTTGTTTGATTAATGATAAAAACAGGCGGCAGCAGGAATATTTCTCGCTGTCTCTTTGGTTTCTCTTTCACGTCTTTTGATCCTCAACTCGTTTGTTTATTACACAATTGAGGGTTAATATAAATAATCACTAAACACCGCGTTTTGACACCTATTTGGCCATTAATGCGCTCACGTTAAGATGACTTTAGATGTCTGCGCTCCGCTGCTCGTCTCAGTGTGCGAATGAGACCGAATGCTGACCGGCCGCATGCTTCTGACTGCGGGTGCTTGCTGCACACACAAATAAGCACGCGGTCTTTCGCGCTTTTAGAAGCAACAAACGTGAACAACTGGAAAGGGGGCGGTTTATGATGCAATAAACTTTATCTCGATTAATGCGTTTCGTTTGAAATCGAAACCGGATTTTCGATTAATTGTACAGCCCTATAAAATAGTGGAGCATTTTTATGCCTTTTTCTACCTCAACACTTCTCCTCTCCCGCGCCCCCCTTGTGAACCCTTAGGGGGGCGCGGACCCCAGGTTGGGAACCACTGGGCTATAGCCTATAATTCATTACTTGCTCTTATGTGCTGAAACACTTAACGCTTTATTTAAGATCACTGAATGATATGCAACATCCTTAAATTATTCTCTCAAATAAAGTGGAATTACTTATTAAGTGTCATATAGCCTGGGGAAAAATTAATAGCCTGTTTAGGTCTCTCCGGAGCATTTGGCCTGAATATTTGATGCTGTCTATCAAAAGGGAGATGTTATAATAATATTATAACCAGAACATTTCTGTGGTTATATATTATAGATGGTGCGCCGGGTCATCCCTCCGTTAGTGGCGAGACCACTCGATGCACGATGCCAACAGTCGGTCGGTGAGTAAACGAATGTAATGAATGGAAATACACAGGCCTGTGCATATAGACATATAATGTACTGCTGTACAGTAACGTGTCATCTGTTTGTGTTGGTTGTCTTCATTTTAATGGTGTCGTGATGATGTGATGGTGTGCTTTATCTGCTGATTCCTGCTGAAGTGGGCGGGTTGTGTGACGTTTTATTCAGAGGACATTCTGGGGGTGGGCTTTGCGTGACGCGCTGCAAGCTACTAGCCTGTCAGTGGAAAGGTGACACCTTGTTGCTGTACATGAGCTGAGTGAGTGATAGTGTGTGTGACAGAGTGATGAAAGAGTGATAGAATGATAGAGTTATATATATATATAGTTGCCTTGTTGCTGTACATGAGCTGAGTGAGGCCGATGTCCTGTTTAAAGCTCTGCAGGTCAAACTCAATGTCCTGATATCTGCTCCACTCCTCGTCCCCTAGAGGAGCCACTGCCTCCCTGATGCCCGGAACCAGGATCTGCCCACTGGAGCTGATCAGCTTATCTGAGGACATACACTAGATACTTTTTAGACATGTACACTATAGATAAAAACAATACAGATACATTCACTACACAGTATATATATGTATATATATATATATATATATATATATATATATATATATATATATATATATATATATATATATAAATATATATATATATATATAAACTATATACACTATAGATTTATACAGTAGATATGTACATCAGATCGCTGATCAGCTTGTCTGAGGAGGAACACCACCATCTGTGGAGCTTAAATCAACACCATCATGTGATCATACGCTGTAATAACACACACCTAAGATCCCGA
>NC_141036.1:60535000-60562500 GCF_052040795.2 Danio rerio
CGGCGTCTGGCCTCACACCTGCGGCCGCTGATCCTCAGCCTGGCGGCGGCAGACCTGCTGATGACCTTCGTGGTGATGCCGCTGGACATGGTGTGGAATGTGACGGTGCAGTGGTACGCCGGGGACGTGGTGTGTAAGCTGCTGTGCTTCCTGAAGCTGTTCGCCATGCAGACCTCTGCGTTCATCCTGGTGGGCATCAGTCTGGACAGACACCAGGCCATCCTGCGCCCGCTGGACACACTGACCGCACCACAGAGGAACAGGAGGAGGATGCTGACCGCCTGGAGCCTCAGTGCACTGATCGCATCACCACAGGTCACACAAACACACACACTCACATTCACACACAACTCTGTTACCTTCAACTATGTTAGTGTCAACACTGTAACCGTCAGCTCGATCACCGTCAGCTCTTACAGTCCGCTCGGTTACCGGCCACTTGGTTACCCTCAACACTGTTACTGTCAAACTCTGTTACAGTTAACAATTATTGTAATTTCTGTTACTGTCAACCCTGTTACCATCAACTCTGTTATTGTCAGCTCTTATAGTCAACTCAGTTATCATCAATTCAGTTATCATCAACTCGGTTTTCATCAACTCTGTTATCGTCAGCTCTCATTGTCAACTCGGTTACCATCAACTTGGTTAAACTCTTTTCGGTTATCATCAGCTCGGTTTTCGTCAACACTGTTATCGTCAACTTGATTATCTTACACTGTTATCGTCAGCTCTTATAGTCAGTTTGGTTATCGTCAGCTTGGTTACCGTTGACTCTGTTATTGTCAACTCTTATCGTGAGCTGTTACTGTCAACTCGAAAATCGTCAACTCACATATCGTCAGCTCTTATCATCAACTCGGTCATCATCAACTCGTTTTTTTTTTTTTTAACTCCGTTATCGTCAACTCGGTTAAATTCTTACTGGATATCATCAACTGAATTAAACTGTTATCTCTTAATGTTGATTTGGTTATCATCAAAACGATTATCGTCAGCTCGGTTATCGTCAACTAGGTTATCTTAAACTCTGTTATCATCAGCTCTTATAGTTAATTCGGTTATCGTCAGCTCGGTCACCGTCAACACGGTTATTCTCAACTCTTATCATCAGCTCTGTTAATGTAAACTCTGTTACCATCAACTTGGTTAATGTCAGCTTTGTTACCGTGAACACGGTTATCGTCATCTAGGTTATTCTCAACTAGGGTATTTTTAGGGTATCACGGTAAACGAGTTGACGGCAACCGTGTTGATAGTAACCGAATTGACTATAACCGCGGTTGCCGTCAACTCGTTTACCGTGAACTCTTATCTTTAGCTCTGTTACTGTCAGCTTGGTCAATGTCAGCTTGGTTATCTTAAACTCTGTTACTATCAGCTTTTATCATCAACTCGGTTGTCATTAAATAGTTTTTTTAAACTCTGTTATCGACAGCTCTTATCAAGTCGGTTATCATCAACTCAGTTAAACTCTTTTTCGGATATCGTCATTGTTTAAACTTGGTTAAACTTGTTGTCAGTTCTTGTCAACTCAGTTGTCGTTAACTCTGTTATCGTCAGCTTGGTTATTGTCAACTCGGTTATCTTAAACTCTGTTATTTTCAGCTCTTATCAAGTCGTTAATCGTCAACTTGGTTAAACTGTTGTCGTCAGCTCTTATCTTCAACTTGGTTAACGTCAACTCGGTTATCATCAGCTCTTATAGTCAACTCAGTTATCGTCAACTTTTATCTTCAGCTACCATCAACTCTGTTACAGTCAGCTCTTATTGTCAACTCGGTTATTGTTAGCTCGGTAATCGTCAGCTTGCTTAAACTATTATCACTTATCGTCAATTCGGTTATTGTCAACTCGGTTACCTTAAACTCTTATCATCAGCTTATATAGTCAATTTGGTTATCGTCAACTCGGTCACGGTCAACTCGGTTATCGTAAGCTCTGTTACTATCAGCTCTTATCATCAACTCGGTTATTCTTAGCTCGGTTATCGTCAGCTTGGTTATTGTCAACTTGGTTATCGTCAACTCGGTTACACTGTTTTCGTCAGCTCTTATTTTCAACTTGGCTATTGTCAGCTCTTATTGTCAACTCGGTTATTGTTAACTCTGTCATCGTCAACTCGGTTAGAGTCAACTTGGTTAGCGCGAACACGGATAACATCAGCTCTTATAGTCAACTCTGTTACCATCAACTTGGTTATCGTCAGCTTGGTTGTCGTCAACTCAGTTATCGTCAACTCTGTTATTGTCAACTCGGTTATTGTCAGCTCTTATTGTCAACTCGGTTGTCATCAACTCGGTTACCATCAACCCGGGTAAACTTTTGTCGTCATCTCTTATCGTCAACTTGGTCATCGTCAGCTCAGGTATCTTAAACTCGGTTACCGTCAACTCTGTTATCTTTAACTGTTATTATCAACTCTTTTACTGTCAACTCAGTTATCGTCAACTTATTGTCAGTTCTTGAACTGTTATCGTCAGCTCTGTTATTGTCCGCTGTTATCGTTAACTCGGTCACCACCAACTCCGTTATCTTAAACTCAGATGTTGTCAGCTCTTATCATCAACTCGGTGATTCTCAACTATTTTTTTTAAATTTCGGTTATTGTCAACTCGATTATCGTCAGCTTGGTTATTGTCAACTTGGTTATCTGTTACTGTGTTATCGTCAGCTCTTATTGTCATATCGGTTAACATCAACTTGGTTAAACTCTTTTCGATGACCGCCAACACTTATTGTCATCTCTGATCGTTAACTTGGTTATCGTCAGCTCAGTTATCTTAAACTCGGTTATTGTCAACTTGGTTATCTTTAAATATTATTGTCAACTCTGTTACTGTCAGCTATATTATCGTCAGCTGTTATCGTCAACTTGGTTATCGTCAGCTCTGTTATTGTCACCTGTTATCGTCAACTCGGTTATCGTCAGCTGTTATTGTCAGCTCTGTTATTGTCACCTGTTATCGTCAACTCGGTTATCGTCAGCTCTCTTGTTGTCAACTCGGTTATCGTCAGATGTTATCGTCAACTCTGTTATCGTCAGCTCTGTTATCGTCAGCTCTGTTATCCTCAGCTGTTATCATCAACTTGGTTACTGTCTACTCAGTTATCGTCAACTTATCGTCAGTTGTTGAACTCTGTTATTGCCAACTCAGTAATCATCAATTCAGTTATCTTCAACTTTGTTATCGTCAACTTGGTTATCTTTAAATATTATTGTCAACTCTGTTACTGTCAGCTATATTATCGTCAGCTGTTATCGTCAACTTGGTTATCGTCAAATCCTTTATCTTAAACGATGTTATTGTCAGCTCTCATTATCAACTCGGATATCGTCAACTGTGTTATGGCTTAAAAAATTGTATTAAAAAATGTAAACAACAATTAGCCCAACAACAATTATGTCCACTATTGCATTTAAGGTTTCTTCATCAATCTACATTAATAACAGATTAAATTATGCATTGGTTATATCATTACAGTTTAAGGAAAATTAATGGAAATTGGTGGAATTCTGGATTAAGTCACACACACATTAGCACACATCTTCACAACAGAATTATTTTACTGCAGTAATATTTACCTCCTCTTCTCGCTCATATATGATGGTTTTGTTGATGGTGCAGCTGTTCATCTTCCATACGGTGAAAGCGAAGAGTGTGGACTTCACGCAGTGTGTGACGCACGGCAGTTTCAGCGAGCGATGGCACGAGACAGCGTACAACATGTTCCACTTTGTGACGCTGTACGTGATCCCCCTGCTGGTCATGAGCTGCTGCTACACCTGCATCCTCATCGAGATCAACAGACAACTACACAACAGCAACAAAGGTACACACACAGCATCTGGTGCACACACGGCATGAATAAATACACACACCACAAGTACACAAACACTGCATGCAAATACACACCATGTTCACACACACAAAACAAGTACACATATACTAAGTAAACACACACTATAGGTAAATACACACATTACAAGAAATACACACATACACACACTACATGCACTAAGACACACTACACGTTTACACACAGTAATGTTAAATACAGACTACAATCACACACACACACTACACGTTCACACACACACACACAAAACAAGTACACCTACACTAAGTAAACACACTATGGGTAAAACACACTACAAGTACACACACACTACAAGAAACACACAGACACACACACTAATACACACAGTACAGGTAAATAGACACTACATGTACACACAGACACACACACACACACACTAATACACACACTACAGGTAAATACACACTACATGTACACACATACACACTACAAATTCACACAAAGTACAGGTAGACACACTGCACATAAGTACAAGCACCCACATGCACACACAAATTACAAGGTTACACACACTACAGCTAAATAGACACTACAAGCACACACACACACACACACACACTACAGATAAACACACTCCAGGTACAAACATATTACAAGTACACATACACAGCAGATGTAAACACACTACATGTAAACACTACAGGTAAACACACTCTATACAAATAAATACCCCCACCATAAGCATACAGACACACTAAAAGTTCATACACACATCAGGTAAACACAAACACACACAGAGACACACTACAAGACACATGCATAACAGGTAAATACACGTTTGTCGTTGTTTTTGTGCAACTTAACACTATGTTTTGTGTTGTATGGAGTAATGTGATGTTGTATTCACCACTGATATTCATAATTCAGTCATTAACATATTCAATAAATTACAGTACAGGTACACAGTGGGGAATATTTACATCTGGAACATTCTTAGCTGTTAACAGGAGTATCTTTAACTTTAGGACTCCACTGTAGTCATGTGACTGAAGCGCTGAACTTGAGAGGGGCATTGTGGGTAACAGCAGAGCGCTATGCTGGATTACTGTATAATATCTGAGATCAGCACTGCTGCTATTTCCAGCTTCTGAACCCCGAGGGCTTTGTTCTAATCGACACTATGGTCACTTGACTCCTGACAAGGGCACACGCAAGGGCAGAAGCTCAGGAGTGTGTATGGAGGAATATCACTGAATTCACCACAACACTGCTCCTACCATATACTCATTATTTGTGTTCATGTCCTTCTGCTTGCTTTAAAGGTGTTTGATAACTAAATTATTATGAAATAAAATAGTGTTGAGTGTTGTCTTGATCCTAGTCAAAACTGAGTATTGGTGTCCATGTAAACGTACTCACTGTGTTATCCGTGTCCAGCAGGTGATTCTCTGAGGCGCAGCGGAACAGACATGATCCCGAAGGCCAGGATGAAGACGCTGAAGATGACCCTCATCATTGTGCTGTCCTTCGTGGTGTGCTGGACGCCGTATTACCTGCTGGGCATCTGGTACTGGTTCCAGCCGGAGATGCTGACGGTGACGCCCGAGTACGTCCACCACCTGCTGTTTGTGTTCGGGAACCTGAACACCTGCTGCGACCCTGTGATCTATGGCCTGTACACACCCTCCTTCCGCTCCGATCTGACCCGCTTCTGCTGCTGCCGGCACAACAAGAACACCCAGCGGCCTCAGCAACCCACCAGACACACATAACAAAGGAGGAACACTGGAGAGACACTGAAGGAACACTGGAGGGACACTGAAGAGATATACTGGAGGAACACTGGAGAGACACTGAAGGAACACTTTAGGGACACTGAAGAGATATACTGGAGGAACACTGCAGAAACACTTCATGAACACTGGAGGAACACTAGAGGAACACTGGAGAGACACTGAAGGAACACTGCAGAAACACTAGAGGGACACTGGAGAAACACTTCATGAACACTGGAGGAACCCTGCTGAAACACTGGAGGAACACTAGAGGAACACTGCAAAAAACACTAGAGGGACGCTGGAGAAACACTTCATGAACACTGGAGGAACACTGAAGAGATACCCTGGAGGAACACTAGAGGAACACTGCAAAAAACACTAGAGGGACACTGGAGAAACACTTCATAAACACTGGAGTAACCCTGCTGAAACACTGGAGGAACACTAGAGGAACACTGCAAAAAACACTAGAGGGACGCTGGAGAAACACTTCATGAACACTGGAGGAACACTGAAGAGATACACTGGAGGAACACTGCAGAAACACTAGAGGGACGCTGGAGAAACACTTCATGAACACTGGAGGAACACTGAAGAGATGCACTGGAGGGACACTGCAGAAACACTAGAGGGACACTGGAGAAACACTTCATAAACACTGGAGGAACCCTGCTGAAACACTGGAGGAACACTGGAGGAACACTGCAGAAACACTAGAGGGACGCTGGAGAAACACTTCATGAACACTGGAGGAACACTGAAGAGATGCACTGGAGGGACACTGCAGAAACACTAGAGGGACACTGGAGAAACACTTCATAAACACTGGAGGAACCCTGCTGAAACACTGGAGGAACACTAGAGGAACACTGCAGAAACACTAGAGGGACGCTGGAGAAACACTTCATGAACACTGGAGGAACACTGAAGAGATACACTGGAGGAACACTGCAGAAACACTAGAGGGACGCTGAAGAAACACTTCATGAACACTGGAGGAACACTGCAGAAACACTGGAGGGACACTGGAGAAACACTTCATGAATACTGGAGGAACACTAGAGGGACACTGGAGGGACACTGAAGAAACACTTCATGAACACTGGAGGGACACTAGAGAGACACTAGAAAGACACTGGAGAGACACTGAAGGAGCACCTGCAAAAACACTGGAGGAATACTGGAGGGACACTGGAGGAGCACTGCAGGAACACTTGATGAACACTGGAGTAACACTGAAGGAACAATGGATTAGCACTAGAGGAACACTGCAGAAACACATGCAAACAAACATTAATGACGCACACACACACACACACACACACACATTTATATCTGTCAGATCATCTGCCAAAAACTAAAGCACCTCACACACACACTGATGAAGTGCAGGCGCAGACTTCACTTCACCTGTTTACAGCAGAGTTTATTTCTCATCCAGTAAAACATGTCTCCTCCTCAGTTGTGTGTGTTTAATGTGCATTTTATAAATGCACGCACATCTTGACATTTTCACCAAGCATATTTTAATGCAATAATCCAAAACGCATATAGAATAGGTGGATTAGAAACAGCGAGTGTGATCTACTCTGATCTACCGTTACTCATGAGCAGATGAGGTCGCTGTAATATTTAGATCAGCGTTTCTCAACTGGTGGGTCGCGTGGGTCACGGAGTGTGTGATCGAAAAAACAACAAAAGTTTAATTTTTAACTTATTTTGCTGATACCGGACTTTTATTTTGAAATTTGTGCACAATAACCATACCGTTTGACATGTGAAATTTAATTTAATCATAGCAACAAATATGTCGAAGTGCAAGTACAACCCTGAATATGTAAAGTATGGATTTACATATATTAACGACAAAAAAGACTTAAAGTGTGTCGTAAGTATTGAGGTGCTCTCACAAGAGAGCCTTCTAAATCAAATGACATTTAGAAACCAGACGACATGTTTTATTAACAGCTCAGTTTAGTTCATGGTAACTGAACCTTTCCTTACCCTAACCACGGTTTACAGTATTTGACGTTTTTATTTTGTAATATTTCTATAATTTCATACATTTTGTTAAATGACAGCAATAAAATATAGTTTATTTGCCAGTCTTGAGGATTTTCTTATGATGTATCTGTCACCACTTGTGTATGTTAACAAATAAATGCAAATGAATTATAATTCCTAAAATTGCATTATAGTTGGGTTGGGCTTGATGACCATGTAAAAATGTGGCTCCCATGGCCAAACCAGTAGAGAACGCCTGATTCAGATGGAGCTCAGAGGTACATTACACTGATGTTCAATGGTTCAACACAAGACTGTTCATCTGTGTGTGTACGCTGTAACTTGGTGTCCCTTGACTTTGTAATTAGTCTACATTTTGAGTCATGCACTGAAGTGTGTGTGTGTGTGTGTGTGTGTGTGTGTGTGTGTGTGTGTGTGTGTGTGTGTGTGTGTGTAGCAGCGCTGCAGGCTTCAGGAGCCACTAATGAAAAGAGCTCAGAGCAGATTTACACACACGTTCTGCAGTTTTAGAATAACTTCACAGATTTGACAGCAGGACTCTGATATTAAAGCAGCTGGACACACAGAGACAGAGGACACGTGCTGCACATGGACAGCAGAGTGTGTGTGTGTGTGTGTGTGTGTTTAGTTTATACTGAAACTGTAATCAGGTTTTGATGGCATATAGTCTGATGAAATGAACAGCTCATTACACAAAGACATGCGCTGTGTTCAGACTGTTCCAGCATTATAGTCCAGATACACTTCACTCATCGGCACACACTGTACCTAACGGCCAGCAAGTAAACCGTAAACACAAACACACTTACTTGTGCACAGACATACACACTATCATGCACACACTTAATCATGCACAGACATGCGCACACATGCACACGTACGCACACACACACACACACACACACACATACACGCTTACATACTCATACACACTCCTGCACACACACACACTCATGCACATATACATTTATGAAGGCAAAAACTCATATGCACACACACACACACACACTCTTACTTATGCACAATCTTAATCATACAGACATACACACATTTATACACACACTCATGTACACAGACTCTCTAACAACAAACACACACACTCATGCACACACACACACACACACAAACTCATGAATGCATACATTTACTTGTATTCACACACTCATGCACACAGTCATAGACATACTTAATCATGTACTGACATACACACTTTTAGACACACACTCATGTACACACAAACAACAAACACATACACTCATACTCACTTATGTACACGCATCACCATACTAATATACACACACACACACACACTTACTCATGCACACACACACTCATGCACACATACACTTATGAATGCATACATTTACTACTATGTGCACACACACACACACACACACACTCATGCACACTTACTCATATGCGTGCACACACACACACAGTTTGGACTGAGATGCCTTTGAAGCTGTGAATTATACATGAGGTGTGTCAGCGCTGTGGTCAGAGAAAAGGTCATGTGATACAGAGGACACATCGCCATGGCAACACTGGCAGGACACTAGACTCATCCTCAGGTGGAGCTTCACACACACACACACACACACACACACACACACACACACACACACACACACACACACACACACACAATACTTTCTCCCACACACTTTCTCCCATATACACTAGTTCTCTCTCACTCACACAAAAAAACACACACCAACTAAACTCACACTTTCTCACACAGACACACACTAAACACACACACACACATTATACTTTCTCCCACATGCATTAACTCCCTCTCACACACACAGACAACCTTAAACTAAACACACTCACACACGCGCGCGCACACTAACTCTCTCTTACACACAAACTCTACAGATTCTCTCATACACACTAAACACCAAACTCTCTCACAAACATACTTGCACTACACACCACACACACACACACACACCTCCCAGACACTAAACAAACTCTCTCTCTAGAGTCTCTAGACCAGGGGTCACTTATCTGGGTCCTGGAGGTCCAGTGTCCTGCATGGTTTAGCTCTAACTTGCCTCAGCACACCTGATTATCTTGTTCAGGTGTATTTGAGTAGGGTTGGAGCTCAAATCTGCAGGACACCCGCCCTCCAGGAACAAGTTGGGTGATCCCTGCTCTAGATAGACAACAATATTAACAGACGACATTAACAGACAACATGTACTCCAACAATGCTGATTTCCCTGAACGGTGGGCAATGAGAGTAGACCAAGACAAATGGAAAGCAGGCAAGAGAATTTTGGCACAAATGGAACCCCATACTCTCTCTCTCACACACACACACAGTCAGGTTTGTGTCAGCGTGGGCCGCTGGTTTTCCCTCAGCTCAGTGATCTTGTCTCTGCTCTGACTGTTCTGTGTGTGTCGCTGGTTGTATTAAACCTAAAGCGGAGCTGCAGATCTCCTGACCTGTTCTTGAGTTCAGTGCTTCAGCTGTTCAGTGTGCTGTTTCCCCCTGCTGGCCGATCCTGACACTACACCACTGATCAGCAGTCAGACAAATTATGGGGAAATTAGGGGGAACTGTTGCTTTAAAGGCACAATATGTCTGATTGTTTTTCATTACAAATCACACAAGAACACTGCTTAATATCACTATGATCATAAATGTTGAATACTTTTTCTCATCCACTGACATAATGTCTTTAGGAGTCCTGTAGGATGATGAAGACTACAACTCCCATGATTCCACACTCACTCACTCACACACTCATTAAAATATGCCTTCGTTAGTTGTGAGCATGTCCTCTAGTGGACAAAACTGTGCAATGAAATGTGGATTATTCAGTGTTTGTCGAATTTCAACTGAAACAAAGACAGGGCAGGACATAACGTAGCTCCTCCCCTTTCCATAAACAGCCAATAGTTTTGTTTATATCACAGCTCCGTCTATGTTTGTTGTGAATATGCGCCCCCAAGTGGACAAATACACACTGCGCCTTTAAAAAACTCAGCACGACAAAATGTGAGAATTAGGATAAAAAATATCATTTTTAAAAATACAAATTAATAAATATAAAACAGAACTGAGTGAAAAATGTTTAAATACAAAGAGTTATTAATAATAAAGGATACTAATAAAGTCATAATTGTGACAAACACAGTTTTACAAGAAAAATATCAGAACTGCAAAAAAAAGCCATTACCAGAAATAAGATGTAAAATAAAAAAATCAGAATTACAAAAAATTATTGTGAAAAAGATGCCAAACGCTGATAAAAAATGTGCTTTAATAATTTAAGCTGAAACATAAAAACAAGTGGGGCACAGTAGCTCCTCCCCTTTTCATAAACAGCCAGTAGTGTTTTGTTTATATCACAGCTCCGCCTATGTTTGTTGTGAATATGCACCCTCTAGTGGACAAGTAAACACTGCCTTTAAAAAAAAAGCTTAAGCACAACAAAATGTGAGAATTAGAAAAGAAACCGTAAAAGTGATGAAAAATACATAAAAATAAATAAATAAAATACAAAACTGCAAGGAAAATCATTTCATTACAATAAAGTTATTAATGACAATAATAGACAATAATTAACAAAGTCAGAATTGTGAAAAGTACAGTTTTACAGGAAAAATATCACAATCGACATTTACAAAAAAAAAAAATCTAATTAAACTAAAGTCATAATTACAAGAGAAGATTTGAAAAAAATCCCAAACGCTGAATAAAAATGTGCAATCGAATGTGTTTTTATTCAGTGTTTGGCTTCATTTCAGCTAAAACATGAAGACAGGGCAGGGCATAAAGTAGCTCCTTCCCTTTTCATAAACAGCCAATTGTGTTGTTTAAATCGCATCTCCCCCTTTGTTTGTTGCAAATATAATGCACAGTGCACTTTTTAAAAAAGTGCTGAAGTACAATTAAATGTGAGAATTAGAATAAAAAATGTAAAAAAAATACAAATTAATAAATACAAAACAGAACTGATCGGAAAAATATTTTAATACAATACGAATTGATAATAATATTAATAATAAAGGATAATACGAAAAATATCAGAACTGCAAAAAAAAAAACCATTAACAAAAATAAGTTGTAAAATTAAAAAAGTCAGAATTACTAGAAAATAATGTGTAAAAGATGCCAAATGCTGATTAAAAATGTGCAATTAAATGTGTTTTTATTCACTGTTTGGCATCATTTCAGCTGAAACATGAAGACAGGGCGGGTCATAGAGTAGAACCCCCCTTTTTATAAACAGCCAATAGCATTGTTTAAATCGCAGCTCCACCTTTGTTTGTTATAAATATACGCCCTCTAGTGGACAAACACACACAACACCTATAAACAATACTGAAGTACAATAAAATGTGAGAATTAGAATCAAAAATATATTTTTAAAAATATAAAATAATAAATACAAAACAGAACTGAGCGAAAACATATTTAAACACAATAAGGTTAATAATAATAATAATAATAATATTAATAATAATAATAATAATAAAGGATTATAATAAAGTCATTAATGTGACAAACACAGTTTTACAAGAAAAATATCAGAACTGCAAAAAATAAAAAATAAAATAGCCATTACCAGAAATAAGATGTAAAATAAAATAAAAAGTCATAATTACAAGAGGAGATTGAGAAAAATATGCCAAATGCTGAATAAAAATGTGCAATCAAATGTGTTTATTTCCAGTGTTTGGCATAATTTCAGCTGAAACACAGAGACAGGGCAGCACCTCCCCTTTTTCATAAACAGCAAATTGTTGTTTAAATCACAGCTTCACCTTTGTTTGTCCTGAATATACGCCCTCTAGTGGAGAAATACACACTACACCAATAAAAAATGCGGATGTACAATAAAATGTAAAAATTAGAATAAAAGAAATCAGAATGTGATAACATTTATAATAATAAATACTATAAAAACTTAAGAATTGCAAATAATAATAATAATAATAATAACAACAACAACAAAGAATAATAATAACAAGATTGTGAAAAATAGTTTTACAAAAAAATATCAGAACTACAAGAAAAACCATTAGCAAAAAAATTAAATAAAACTTAAAAAGTCACATGAAAAATAAAAATAAAAAAGTGCAATTATTGTGTTTGGCATATAGTGTCAGCTGAAACAAAGACATAGCAGGGCATAGAGTAGCTCCTCCCCTTTCCATAATCAATAGTGTTGTTTAAATCCCAGCTCTGCATTTGTATGTTGTGAATATGCACACTCATACTGCACATGTAATGTGATCCTGACCATAGTTTCATCCATCATAGAGTTCAGCAGGAATAATGAAACCCGAGACACGTGACGTTCTACATAACACGGTTTTATTTGGCACAGAGGTTCAATATAAGGAACAGAATTATTCAGCTTATTTCCAGAGAATAAAACACACTGAAAACACACTGAATGAAGAGGCAGGTTAAAGCTACAGGAGCGTTTGGTTCTGACAGTCCAGAAGGTTAAAGCATCACTTCTCTCATTGGTACAAGCATTTCAGCATCAGCTATTATTCCACTACACATCATCATCATCATCTTCATCTACACAACAGAGCAATCATCAGCATTAATACAGTCCATATACAAAATTATCAGGAACTTCCACAAATATTTTCCAAGTGATGTTTCGGAGAGCAAGCAAACGTCACAGTGTTGCTTTAATTAAACATGTTATTCTGCAGAAAGTCTTACTTCTTGTAGTTTTGACTGAAATAAAAGCAGCTTTCGTTCATATATTCAGTATTTTAATATCAATATTAAAAACTGAGCTTTATAAATACTGCAGAAAACATTTAATAAAGTTTATATAGATAATGTAAGGGTAATATGAATTTAGCTGGTTAGCTACAGAACAAACCACTGTAGCTCAATGACATGCCTAATGACCCTATTCAGACCTTTAAATGACATTAAACTGAACACTAGTCTTGCAGAGTGACGAACCCCCCTAAATGAGCAGTTTTCTGTATTCTGTGCTTTGTGTTTTAATTTTTCCTCATTTATTTCTGCTTCTGAACTGCATTATGCGATCTTGATCTTTCCTCCAGCAAAGTTTAACTTTTGAGAGGTGTGTAAGAGTGTGTTTTCTGCATGTGTGTAATCGTGTGGAGGGCTGTATTGTGTGTGTTGGTGTTGTATATTACATTTCAGAAACCTTCAGGTAATCAGGGTTTGAATTATACATTGACGATCAGAATTCAACTCTTTCAGTAATATTATTATGTGTAATACTTGCTTCAGTGAATCAAATTAAATGACATCTACTTTATTAATGCAACATATTTAATTTTTCAGTGTTTTGTGGGAGGGTTTGTGTATTCTGACCTACAATATCCTGTGATTAGCCATTTCAGAAGGCACCATAGGTCAAACTATACAAACTACTGTATGCATCTAATTTGTCTTAATCTTCAGGCTGTATGCAGAAGAGTTTTGCAAGAAAAGTGTTTAGTGAACACGTATCGTGTCTATCAGCTTAGATTATGCATTCACAATGGCATAATCCATTATGGGGGGTGGTCAAATGTATATTGATATGATCTATTATTTAATATTAGTATTTAAGATGCAGATCAGAGCAAACTATTTCTTACTATTTAGAGGACTGACCCCCCATACATATTGTTTACACATCCTTCAGGGGATCAAGCATTAATTAGGGGGGTCAATCCCCCCTAACCCCCCTGTAATTTGCACCTCGCTTGTATTAAACTGCAGCACATTTACTGTTATTTTACACACTTATTTCTCTAGATATTTCTTACACGTGATATTATGACTAAAATGTCAGTAAAGTGACTTTGTTAAACTGTAGAGTTGACTTTTCAGCATCAGAAGTGGACAAAGCAGAGATCAACATCCCATAATGCAGATCACTAGCTCTAATAAACACAACACACACTAACTGCTCATTAACAGTGCAGTAAAATGTGATGCAGCGTCATCATGACGAAGACTCAATTATTAGAAACGAGTTGTTAAAACTGGGGGTGACACCGTGGCTCAGTGGTTAGCATTGTGGCCTCACTGCAAGAAGGTCACTGGTTTGAGCCCCGGCTGGGTCAGCTGGTGTTTCTGTGTGGAGTTTGCATGTTCTCCCCGTGTTGGTTTACTCCGGGTGCTCCGGTTTCCCTCACAGTCCAAACACATGCGCTATAGGGGAACTGATCAACTACACTGACCCTAGTGTGTGTGTGTGTGTGTGTGTGTGTGTGTGTGTGTGTGTGTGTGTGTATGGGTGTTTCCCAGTACTGGGTTGCAGCTGGTAGAAATACCACTGCATAAAACATACTGTATGCTGGAATAGTTGGCGGATCATTCCGCTGAGGCGACCCCTGATAAATAAGGGGTTAAGCTGAAGGAAGATGAATGAGTGAGGTATTAAATTATTGTGTTTAATAATGTGTTGAAGCAAATGAAACATCACTTGGGAAATATTTGAAAAACAATACATTTCACATGAGGGTGAATAACTGTATTTTCATCTGTGTATAAAAAGTCCATAATCTCCTAAAGCAGCAAGAGTGAGCAGACTTTCATAAAAACCTGACGTAGTTTACATTCAGAGGCGTTCGTTCAGCTTCATGTTCATATGCTGGTGATATTTCAACACAATCTCACGGCAACTCGTAACTTTTTCATTTAGTGGCTAATTTGTACGAATTTGTCCGTTCTAATTTGTATATTTTAGTACGATTTGCTCATCCCCCAATGACAGTTGCGTTTAGGGGTGGGGTTAGGTGCCACGCCTCCTTTTTAACATCGTACAATTTCGTACAACTGAACTCGTACGAATTAGCCACTAAACTGGCAAAACGTAAAATACTTACGTTTTCTCGGGAGATCAGGCTGGATATTTCATATAAAGACGAGGAATCGGTCATAATATCTCAAACCTTTCGCAATCAATAATCTACTTGCTCTCAAATGTCTACCTTTAATCCTACAGAAAGAGAGAAGAAATAATATTTAAAGGGTATTAAAAGCTAAATATTCAAAAGAACAGCATCGATACCAATATACGAACATTAAAGGATCTATTTTGGCAACATCTCCCAAATCCAGCAGAAAAAGAAGTTTTCATACGTGGGAGAAGGAACGGAGGGAAGTTCTGCACGAGAACAGGCGCTTCTCCACTTCATCTCTAAAACATTTGGCCTCAGTTTCTGATCTTGTTGTTTTTATTCTCCATTTTACAGATTTTGGTTTTGTTTCTCTGGACAACAAGAGTCAGAGTCTGAAAGGTTTAAAGACGTTTCGTGTGAATTCTAGGATATAGGTTATTATTTTGGTAACTATTTAAAGAGTGAGAGCACATTGTGTGGTAAACTGGTTAGTTAACACACGCACACACGCACACACACACACACACACGCGCACACACATGCAGGCACACGCAAGCACAGGCTTCAGGTTTGTTCATGTGCTGATGGAAGCTTGTTTCTGCCAGCAAACAAAAAATAATGTAAATCATAATCATAATTAGGTCAATGAAATGTTCATATTAAAGTCAGAATTGTGTGTGTAAAGTTGCAATTAAAATTAAAATTCAGAATTATGTGAAATATTGGTCAGAATTGCGTGTGAAAATATCAAAATGCGAAAAAGAGAGAATTTCAAGAAATAAAAACTCAACTGTGAGATGTAAACTCAGAACTATCAGAGGAAAAAAAGGACAGAATCGCTAAGATTTACCCAGCAGGCACAGGACGTCAACATGAAGTCAGTGTCATGGGGACGTTGCAGTTTGTTTGGAAATGAAAAACAGGTTGATATCAGAACCCAACGCCAGGCTGACGTCAATGTCAACGTTCAATGTTCGACCTGAAATCAACCAAATATCAACGTCTAATGATGTTATGGCTTGGAGTTGTGTGGACTTTAACACTATGACGTCTATCAGACGTTGGATTTTGCTTGTCATAGCAGATGAATAAATGTCAGTATCTGACATTGGTTTAAGATGTTGGCTTGATGTTGGATTTTGGTCACTTTCCAACACAACCTAAAATCAACCATACATCAACATCATCTGACGTCATTATTGGACATCCAAATAACATTGTCTTGACTAGACTAGACATTAAATTGTGCTCACCTGACTTCAAGATCTAAATCTGACCTAATATTACATCTTATGACACTGTGTGCCTGCTGGGTAAATACAAACTGTAAAAAAACAACTCGAAATTATGAATAAAATTATAAAAGGTAAATGAAATATGAAAATAAATGTAGAAATCAGAATTACAGAAGAAATCAGAATTAGAAGAGAAGCCAGAAATGCGAATAAAAAACTTTCTGAAATAAATAAATATATAAAATACAGCACTGAGTGGAAAACAATTCAATTGCAATACAAATTTGGTTTTTCAAAATTGTAAATAATAATGATAATAATAATAATAATTGATAATAGTGAAATATGCAGGTCTCTCAAGAATATCAAGATCTAGTCGAAATTACAAAAAGTAAAAAATGTAAAGGTGAAAAAGTCTGAATTAAAAGATAAAAAGACAGAATTGTAAAAAAAAAAAAAAAGATTTACAAAAGCATCAAATTAGGAAATGTTAACTCAGAATTACAAAAAAGCCAAAATCATGAGCATGAAAACTGAATTACGAGGAAAAAAAGCCAGAATTGTAAGAGAAAAAGTCAAAATTACACAAAAAAAGCTCAAATTCTTACATGAAGAGTAAAAATAATTTTTAAAAATGCTAACAAAAATCAACATAAAAAATGTAATTTTTAAAAAAATTATGATAAAAAAGCCAAAAGTGTGAAAAGAAAATAGAATTACAAGAAAAATGGTCAGAAATGTGAGAAAAAATGTCAAAATTACCATGAAAAAATAGAAAAAAAGCAGAATTCCTGCATGTAGAGTTAAAACTATAAAATAATATTAATAAAAATCAGAATTGGAAGATATAAAAAAACAAAAAAAAGAAAAAGTGTGAGAGAAAACAACTGAATTACAAGACAAATGGTCAGAAAAGAGAGATGGATGAAAAGATGAAGGAGCGGGAATAACTAAAGATAAAAATCCGGTACTAAAATAGAGAAACAGAAAAGAAAAAAGAAAAAGATGAGGAAAATGGTCAGAACTGCAGGAAGAAAATCAGTCAGAAAATCGAGACGTAAACTCCTGAGCCTGAGTGACAGACATAAATAAATAAATATTAGTTTTAATATAAGGTGAGTTTCACATCAGTCAGGCTTAATAAAAGAGATTATTTTTGATCTGCTGGCAGGATCATCTTCCTCAGGTATATTTGGTTCTTCATCACTAACAGATATTTGGCGAGCTCAGCTTCTTCAGAGAAGCAGAACTTCTGCATCGTATGAAAATAAATCTGAATTCTTCTAGAGCAGACTCTGAGCTGATCTTCATGGTGTTCGGCTTTGGTTAATGATCGACACATCAGAAGAAGAACAACAGCTATTCTGTAGATCATCCTGGACAAAACGGATGATCTCTGGACGTCTCTCGAGAGTCTGGATGAACAGTAGAGTTCCAGCAGACCCAAGAGGACACTCGGTGAGGTAGAGGGGTTTCCCAGCAGCGCAGGGCAGAGTGAGGCACGGCTCTTTGGACAGCAGGCTTTTGCTGGAGTGGGCGGGGTTTGGGGGAAAGGGCGGAGTCTTCAGCTGCACACAAAAGGTTTTTATCTAGAAGGGGCGGGGCCTTTAGCTGCACAGTGTTTTGATAAAGTGGGTGGGGTCTGAGGAAGGGGTGGAGACTTCAGCTGCACAAATGATTTTTATCTAGAGTGGGCGGGGTTTGGAAATAGAGGCGGAGTCTTCAGCTCCACAAGGGGTTTAGCTGAAGTGGCCATGGTTTGGGGAAGGGGTGGAGTCTTTAGCTGCACACAGGGAATTTTCTCTAGAGTGGGTGGGGTTTGGAAGTATGGGTGGGGTCTTTTGTTGCACACAAAGTTTTCATCTATAGTGGGCAGGCTTTGGGGTGGAGTCTTCAGCCGCACGCATATTTGTCTAGAGAGTTTCTGTAAGGGGTGGAGTCTAAGGTTTAGCTGAATGAGTAGGCGGGTTTGAAGATCAGGGTGGAGTTTTCAGCAGCACATTGGGTTTGGCTGGAGTGGGAGGGGTTTGGTGAACTTTATCGAGGCTAATAGGTTGAATTATTCATGTCACACACACGACACACACTTAATATTCCAGCGGCTCATTAAAGCACTCCTCCATACACAGACTAACTCATCAGCTCAGTTTTTGGCTTTACAGGATACGGCTGAGTTTGGTATTGGAGTAGACATGTCATCTTTTGGCTCTCTCATTAAAATGTTTCCAATGAGAGTTTAACAGAGTCTGAAGTGCTTTAATGCAGATCTGTTCCAAACCCACTGAGACGCCTACATAGACAGCACTAAATAGGCAATAAGACAGCATCACATGTGAATCTGCAGCTCTGGTTCTACTTTTTTCGATGATGCTTTAACTGGGAAAGAACCCACGACCTTCTGCACGGCACATGCAGTGTGACGGTCATGATGCTGTCTCTGTAGTGCACTAGGGTTTGGAACAGGTCCTGTGTGTCGCTGGTCCACTGAGGCACATATGTGTGTGTGTTAGTGTAAGGCTTTGGTGAAGGAGACTCAGTGTGTGTGCAGCTGAAGAAGGGTTGAGCTGCTTTATCCTGTGCCCATATCAGTGCCTGTGTGTGCACCTGTGTCAGCGCTCGTATCTGTGCCCGTGTGTGTCCCTGTGTGGGCCAGATGCAGTGGCTGTGGTTCAATCATCACCTGGCACTGAGGACCCGCCAGCGCCACTTGCTGCTCAGCTGAAGCCGCCTGAGGAACAGATGACAGTCAGTCACACCAGTGTTCCATTATTTTCCTGCATTTGATTTACTCCAAAATACTTTTTATTTTCATGCAAAAATATGTAGATTTATTTTAAAATGACTTACTTTTAAGTGGTATAATTATCATTATTATTATTATATTTTAATATTTATTTTTAATGCAAAAAATGCTTAATTTTCTACAAATATCCTTTAATTTTAAATGATTTTATTCTATTTTATTAGCTGCAATATTTGTAATACATTTAAAATTGTATTCATTTAATGCTAAAAGCATTTTTTAACTAGCATTATTGTAAACTGCATTATAATATAAATCTAAATATGTTTTATTTGATCTTTTTCTTCTACAATGCTGAGAGTTATTAATAATGTAGTTATTAATGATAAAAGCACTTTACAAAAGTTGATCATTTTCTAAAATGCTTTTGATGAAGTAAAAAAACAAGATTAATTCTACAATTTCGCTTTATTCTATAATGTGGTTTCATCTTTTCTTTTTCTCTCCAATGCTTTTGTTTTATACTGCCAATGTATCTGTTATTCTGAAATGTGTTATCAGTATTTCTGTATTCTGTAATGTGACAAGTGTTAATAGTCTAATTTAGTCTTATTTACTCTAAAATGCTAAAATGTCATTTATTTATTGTAACATACGTTTTTAATAAAGCAAAGGATTGATGTGTTCTTAAATCTGGCTATAATACAATCCAAAATATATTCATAAATGTAAATAAATAACTGTAAACTATAAACTGATGCTTCTTCCACAATGCTGCATGTTAATGTATATTAGTTCAAGTTGTAACATTTAGTGTGTTTCTCATTTGTTACGGAATTAACCTGTCAACAAAAGCTCAGCAGCGAGAGCACGCATCACTTTGCCCTTTAAACAATCACCTACTCACTAAAGCTTACAGTTGAAGTCAGAATTATTCGCCCCCCTGAATTTTTAGCTTCCCCGTTTAATTTTTTCCCCAATTTAACAAGTTTAACAGAGAGCAGATTTGATCAACACATTACTAATCATAATAGTGTTAATAACTCATCTCTAATAACTGATTTATTTTCTCTTTCCCATGATGACAGTAAATAATATTAGACTTGATACACTAGCTTAAAGTGACATTTAAAGGCTTCACTAGGGTAATTAGGGTAACTAGGCAGGTTAGGGTAATTAGGTAAGCCATTGTATAATGATGGTTTGTTCGAGAAAAAAATATAGCTTAAAGAGGCTAATAATATTGACCTTAAAATAGTGTTTAAAACATTAAAAACTGCTTTTATTCTAGCCAGAATAAAACAAATAAGACTTTCTCCAGAAGAACAAATATTATCAGACATACTGTGAACATTTCCTGAATCTGTTCAACATCATTCGGGAAATATAAAAAAAAAAAAAAAAAACAATAAAAAAAAACAATCCTGAAGCTCCTGATATGTGTGTGTGTGTGTTTGACCTGTAGTGTGAGTTCGATGGCGTCGGCCGTGCGGGTGCTGCTGCTCTGTTTACTGTCTCTCTGCACTGCGGACACACTCCAGACACCCGGAGAGCCCTTCTGACAGAAGAAACTGCACACACACACACACACACACACACGTGCGGTCAGAACACTGAATGTGAGAGAGTGTGAGAGATGTGATGGAGAGTGACGCACCTGTGGCGATATCCAAACATCAGGAACAGAACACAGAATATAATGCAGGCCATGCCGATGTGAATCCCCACCACAATCCCTGACAGAGAACCGTCCGCACCCTGACCACACTCACACACACTCTGCCCTGCTGATCACACACAGAAAGTTATTCACACAGTTATACATACACTTGCATGCACACATAGATACACACACACACGCACACACAAATATACAAAAATATACACACACACGCACAAAATATATACACACAAACACGCACAAATAGACATGCATGCACACACATGCACGCACACACACACACACACATATATATACACAAAAATACACACACAAATATTTGCAAACACACAGATAAACATGCATATGCAGACACACAGAGAAACACACACATGAACACAGATATACAGACACAGATGCACATGCAGACACACACACACACACACACACACATACATGTATAGAGGAACACACACACACACACACACACACACAAAGCTAATACAATCAGCTACTGTTTTCTAGAGACTTTGTGTGAAAACATGTTGAAATATGAGCAGTATGAACATTTTACAGTAAAGCAGTTGACCGTGATCAGTAAGAGACGCTGTGAGGAATCTGCACAGTGCTCAGTAAAGAGATCTGCAGGAACAGCTCGGGGTAATTAACGTGTGTAAAGATGTGCGTGACTATTTCACTGTTGCTGTTATCAGCATCCATCTACTGTGTGGGTGTGTGTGTGTGTGTGTGTGACTTCAGGATCTGAATGCCATGCATCACCTGCTGATTCTTTCCCGCTCTTTTCCGTCTCAGCCAATGAGACGAGTCGCTTGTTGCCGATGCTGTCGCCGTTCCCGTTAAAGGCTATGAGCTGGATCTCATACACTGATGCAGCTTCTGCAGGACAAACACACACACACACACACACACACACACACACACACACACACACACAGACAGTTAAAGAGTGACAGCCGTGTATGTGTGTTTGTGTGCATCCCCATATATGTGTGTGTGTGTGTGTGTGTGAATGCATGTTGTGTATGAGTGTGTGTTTGTGTATGCATGCATCCTGTTGTCAAACTATATACCAGAGTCATTTATAATAAACTACTACACTATAGTATTATTGAACCATACTATAGTAAAGTGTATTATCCTGTGTATATTGTAGTCTCTCTTTGTTGATAAACGCTGTATCATTGCCTATAGTGAACTGATGAACTGTAATATAAACTGTAGTTTACTCAAGTGTTTACTATAGTAAACTGTGGAGTATTGCAGTATATTATCCGCTATAGATGTAGAAAACTACAGTATTGGCTCATTTGTTTATATTACTACACTGAATAATGCTGGATTGTTGTAACCCAACCCCTAGGTTAAAAAGTGTCATTTAAATTTAATAGAAAAAAAACAACAACAACTATGAGCTCGTCTATATTTGACACATCTTTGCATTACGACAACCCAGCATTAGTGGAGGATATATCTGATGTTACCATAGTTGTGTCTCATCTCAGAGGTCGCATCCTCCGAAGGATGCATTTGAAGTGCACTGCGTCATCGTGGCATGATGAAGGCTGTCTTATTTAAAAATAAATAAATTAAAATAAATAAATTAAAAATTAAAAATTCGAAGGCTCCTTTAAATGCCTCAAAATGCATCCTTAGTTTCCCAGGTAATGAAGGACACAACCGGTGGATCCTTCACAGCCTCGAACATCCCAAGATGCATTGCGCACTGATAACGGCAGGACGCTTTTAAAAGAAAACTCCAGTTTAAATGCATGAATTGGGTTTATTTTACTTGGATATCTGAACACATGTTAAAAAAACTAAAAGAGTCTGACAGGTCTTACTAAAGAGTGATTTAATAGAGCGTTCACATGTTTATGTGTGCATGTATGGCTCAAAGCAAATATATCTCCAGCTTCTGTTTATCTTGCTTTACCTTCAGATCGCTTACAGTAAGTTTTAAAATCACTGAAAAAAAGTCATTACATATGTTATCAGCGCTTATTAACGACAGCCGTTACGGTGGCCTGGTGACGAGATCCGTCCTCTGTAGGCTAGATCGTCTCAATTCAAAACGCTCGGTTCAGCCTGTGTGGACTTTGAAAGACTCACCTTTGAAGTCTGCATCCTTCAGAGGATGCAGCCTCTGAAATGAGACAGCTCATAGCAACTATATCATCACAGCAGATCAATTACTATACTTGTTGTTTTACCATTGCAACTGTAGAATCAGCACAACATACAAGTATTTGACTATAGTACAGTTCAATAACACTATAGTATTTACTATAAACACAGTGTGCTCAGATGTTTGTGTATATGCATTCATGTAAAAGTGTCTGTGCACATGTTCATGTGTATATGCATGCATGTGTGTGTGTGTGTGTGTGTGTGTGCGCGTGTGTACTGACCCAGGTTAGAGATGGTGTGTGTGTTTATGTGCGCAGGGAAACGCTCCTCGTGGCTGAACTCTTGCTGCGGCAGCATGCGGTATGAGAGCTTATATCCCTCCACACGGCCCGCTTTAGCAGGCAGATCCCAGAACACCTGCATGGCTGTGCTGTTAAGGACCTTGGTGAAGAAGCTCGGCATTGTGGGAACTGAGAGATGGGCAAAGAAAGGTCATTTTAGATAACGAAAAGACCAAAACTATTGGTCAGAAAACATTTTCCTTAAATCCTAAATATAATCAAACAAAAATTTAGATGGTGCTTTTAGACACAAACACGTTGGGCTCTATTTTAAAGATCTAGGTGCAAAGTCTAAAGCTCAGAGCAGGTCTGAATCCACTTTCGCTATTTTAAGGGGACAGATAAATACCAGGCACATGGTCTAACACGGTTGTGCTTATTCTCCTAATGAGTTCTGGGTGTGTTTTGAGCGTAACCTGCATTAAACCAATTTCTCGTCTCGTCTGCCATTCCCTCAGAGTCAGTTGCGTCACTCCTTGGTGCATTTGCTATTTACATGGTGGACTTTGTAAGTCTAAAAACTGAGCGCTTCACTAGCAAGAAAACAGTTAAACAGAGCATCTGCAGTGCGAGGATACAGGACCAGATTAATTGTTTTCATCTGTAAAGATAGTTGTGTATCTGTTTGTTAAGTGTGACGTCAAGTGAACCGGCTTTCAGGGCCAATCGCTATATCAAACTGTATTGGGAGACACACCAAATGGTAATAATAAGCGTTTACAAAGCACTGTAATAATTTTGAAAATCACGATCGCAATATAAACATCCATGCCTAATATCCGATGAGCAAAAAGTGCTAAAATGTTTTATAAATTGTGTAAAAAATCTCAATTCAAAAGAGCAGCGACTTGGACCCGGAAACAGTTTTCTAGACATCACCACTTAAGCAGCGGATTGCTGTAGATCCTGTGTGTATTCAGCAATGTGTGAGCGTTTGGACCTGACTTTAGAGCAGCTTTTAGTTGGTCAATAGTGCGCTCTATTTCAGTTCTTTATAATAGCAGTGCTTTAACAATGCACCTTAACACACCTCCTTTCTAGACCAGCACAGCCATGAGTCCACAGAGTGGCACAAATGGATTTACCATTTAAACAACGTGGTGGAAAACATGAAAATTACTGTTGCATTTGTCTGAAAATACCAACAAATCACGCCAAACACTATATTGCACCGGTAGTATGATAGAGCCCTTAGTCTTCACTTGCCAAATAATATAAACTAGGCATGTCTAACTACATAAAGCATGTAAAATATGAAGACGTTTGCGTTAGCTTATTAAAATAGGTTGGACACATAGCTATTGTGTGTGTTTAACCCTCTGTCTGTCGTGTTTGTGTGTGTGTGCTCTCACCGGCGCCCCCTGTGGTGGCAATGACGCTGCTGGACTGCTGACTGGCCCCCAGTGGTGAATACGCCTTCACGTAGATGGAGAAGGTGGTGGAGGAGTCCAGATTACTGAAGTCATGCTGGAACGTGTCTTTACTCACCGCCTCCTGGAGCTCACTGCTGTCCGGCTCTGAGAGACACACACACGTCAGTCTGTACGCTCAGATAGAGGAGTGCGTGAGAGAGAGTGTCTCTAAGAAGTGTGTGAGAGCATGTTTGCATATGTGTGTTTGTGTATGTGTTTGTGTGTGTGTGCATGTGAGAGAGAGTGAATGTGTGTATAAAAGAGTGGATGCATGTTTGTGTGTGTGTGTGTGGGGGGGGGGAGGTATGTGTTTGCCTGAGAGAGTATTTCTGTGCTTGTGTAAGTACATGTATGGATGTGTGTGTGTGTGTGTGTTATCATTTGTATAGGTGTGTATACATTGTGTGCGTGTGTGTTTTTAGTGTGTCTGTGTGAGTGCATGTTTATGCATATGAGTGTGTTGTGTGAGAGAATGTCTGTGTGTGCTTGTATGTGTGTTTGTATTGGTTTGTGTGTGTGTGTGTGTGTGTTATACATGTAGCGTTGTGTGTTCTGTAGTTTGTTTAGTGTGAGCTTGATTTTGTGAGTGTGTGATCAGTGTGTTAGTTTGTGTTTGTGATCAGCATGTGTGAGTGTGTGTTTTTATTTGTGTGAGTGTCTGTTGTGTGAATGTATGTTTGTGTGTCTATGTGTGTGTGTGTGTTTGTGTGTGTGTATCTCACCGCCCAGTCTGCGTATATGCAGCACGTATCCTATAATGCCGTCAGACGCGTGTGCTTCCGGCTGTTTCCAGCGCACCCGCAGTGCAGTGTTGGACAGTGGTGTGACCGTCAGATCCTGCGGCGCCTCAGGGAGCTCCAGTGATTGGGAGACAGCGAGCCGAGCGCTGGCCTGATTGGTTCCTGCGCTGTTCTCCGCGATACACTGATAGATGGCCTCGTCGTCCGCCATGATGCGCGTCACAGCCAGAGTACTGCACCATAACACACACATCAGCACTGCATCACGACGGTTACTAATTACAATAATGTAAACTGATCAATCATACATTTATGGAAGTACTCGGACTACTTTTGGATTACATTTAGATTACTTTTGAGGTAAAATTTAGATAACTTTTAAGAGAATACATTCTGACTACTTATGGATTGCACTTAGATTACTTTTATGGTAACAATCTGACTTTTTGTATTACATTTAGATTACTTTTATGGTAAAATTTAGACTTATGGTAATACAGTCTGACTACTTTTGGATTACATTTAGATTACTTTTATGATATCATTTAGACTTTTATGGTAATGCCATCTGACTACTTTTACATTACATTTAGATTACTTTTATGGTAAAATTTAGATTACTTTTATGGTAATGCCATCAGACTAGTTTTGGATTACATTTAGATTACTGTTTTGGTATAATTTAATTACTTTAATGATATTATTTAGCCTTACTTTTATAGTAATGACATTTCACTACTTTTACATTACAATTAGATTGCTTTTATGGTAATAAAAGCAGACTAATTTTAGATTACATTTAGATTACTTTTTTGGTATAATTTAGATTACTATTATGATATCGTTTAGACTTACTTTTATGGCAATGCCATCTGGCTACTTTTACATTACATTTAGATTACCTTTATGGTAAAATTTTGATTACTTTTATGGTAATGCAAATAGACTACTTTTGGATTACATTTAGATTACTTTTGTGGTAACCTTTAGATTACTTTTATGGTAATGCAATCTGACTACTTTTGAATCAGATTTAGATTACTTTTATTGTATAATTTAGATTACTTTTATGATAATACAATCAGACTACTTTTGTATTACATTTAGATTAATTTTGTGGTAACCTTTAGATTACTTTTATGGTAATGCAGGCAGACTAATTTCGGATTACATTTAGATTACCATAAAAGTAATCTAAATGATACCATAAAACTAATGCCATCAGACTAATTTTAGATTACATTTAGATTACTTTTTTGGTATAATTTAGATTACTTTATGGTAATGCCATCAGACTATTTTTGGATTACATTTAGATTACCATAAAAGTAATCTAAATGACACCATAAAAGTAATCTAAATTATACCAAAAAAAGTTATCTAAATGTAATCCAAAATTTGTCTGCTTGCATTACCATAAAAGTAATCTAAATGTAAAGTAAAAGTACTCAGAAGGCATTACCATAAATATAATCTAAATGATACCATAAAAGTAAAGCCATCAGCTTACTTTTGGATTACATTTCGATTACTTTTGTGGTAACCTTTAGATTAATTTTATGATAATGCAATCTGACTATTTTGAATTAGATTTAGATTTTTTTTATCGTATAATTTAGATTACTTTTATGATAATGCAATCAGACTACCTTTGGATCACATTTAGATTACTGTTTTTGGAATAATTTAGATTACTTTTATGGTGATGCAATCTGAGTACTTTGTATTACATTTGTGGTAAT